>NW_027491678.1:0-167058 GCF_021521415.1 Bidens hawaiensis
CACACAGTACCTCACTATGTGTGACGAAAAGTTTGACAATAGCCACATTTTAAATTAGGAAAAGCATTATGTGTGACAAACGGTAAGACAACGGCCACACCACAAACTACAAAAGAGTTTTTGACTAGCAAGTTCACATTTTTAGCAACATTTACAATAACCTCCAATGTCTATAAGTTATGATTAGCCACACAATACTTCACTATGTGTGACGAAAAGTTTTACAATAGCCACACTTTATATTAGGAAAAACATTTTGTGTGATAAACGGTAAGACAATGGCCACACTATAATCTACAAAGGAATTTTTGATTGGCAAGTAAATATATTTAGCCACTTTTAATGTAATATCCAGTGTCTATATAATATAATTAGCCACACTATTATTAAATTTAAGTGGCCATTGCTTTGCTATATCCACACGATATAGGTCACAATGCACGCTTAACACAACCCTATTGGCCACATTATTATAAAATTCATGTGGCTGAAACAGTAATTCATGTGGCTATATACGTGAAATGGTCACTTATAGTGAATACTCATGTGGCCATTTTCAACCGTTTAGCCACACTTATTGGAGAGGCTTCTTGATGGCCAGCAACTAATGCATGTGCCATTTAGCCACACTTATTACCACATAAGGCCACCAAAAACTGTGTGTGGCCATATCATACCCACGGTGTCGCGACCTTTGGCCACATATGGCCTGAACCAAATGTGTGTGGCTAAAGGCCTACGGCCACACTTTTTTCGTGTGGCTGAAGGTCAATATTCACGTAGTGATAGAAACCTTATTAAATTGTGAACTGAAGGAATAAAATGGAAATAGATTATTTAGGATGTATGAAACCCTATCAAACTAATTGAATGAATTAAACATAGAGTTGTATTTGATCAAAGTGGAAGAATTAGATTAATTAGAATTATCAAGTAATAAAGTTACTAAAATGGGAAACTTTGTAAGAACAACACTTAGAAAATTTTATAAATCTATAATCCTTTAATTTTAGTGAATGATTAAAAGTTGACAAAGATGGGAATAATATAAAATGTAAGGCCTCGGTCCCGGTAGCCCTACTTTAGCGTCGGATTTACTCATAAACACAGTTCTACAAATCAGAGTGTATTAAAACTTTCGCGGAATATTAAACTTTAACCATTTGTTACAAAACATTTAATATTTTCTTTGATACCATAACACAAACATTATATTTAAAAACATCTTTTCTTCTATCTTCATATGCCAGCCGTTCAATCCATGCCATGTGCCATCCTCATGCTAACTCTTCAGCCTGATCACCTGCGTGCATACTAAAAGTCAGCAACGCTGAGTGAGTTCTAGTTAATCAAGCAACTTATCATACAACCACTACATGCATCATATACGTATCCGAAGACACGTAGTCCACTATCTAACCTGCTCACCTTACCACTTAGCCTCTTATTTACACCTACCACTTTGCCACTTTAATAACGTATAACGTTATGCCACTTTGCCATTTTAATGACGTAGTCACATATAGGCTTACCCTACCACGTACTATCGTCATGCCACTAATACTCTTACTAGACTCTTACCACTTCTAACACGCTCTACCTCTACTTGTCTACAACACGCTTCATATCATTTACATAATAAGCAAGTCACATCATAGCATTCATACACACTAAAAAATCACTTGGCACTCACTATCCTTTGCGATACGTGCAATATCCGAAGATTGTTCACGTACCGACAAACATTATATAATAGCTACCTCGTATAACATCTATAGCATACACTTACCACATAAGGTAAGTGTATTCACACTTCACATCGAGTATGCACACAGCCCCGAAAACATAACAAGGAAATGGGGCTAGAAACTCACCTGAACTCGGTTAACATTTACTCCTTCCTTAGTTGAGCGTGACTAACTGTATAACAATAACACATATCAATTAACTATTACTATCCACATCACGTTTCTAATCTATTTACAACTCTCAATGAACGGGGGTTCAGGGGTAGCCCCCCTGACAGCGGGGTTCTAGGGGCGGCAACCCCTAGCAGGGTCCAAGGGGCAGAGCCCATGGCTGGGGTCGAGCTGTCTTATCACGTTTTCCACTAGGATTTTAAATTATTATTTTATTCACCATCTTATTCTCTATAACGAATTAAGTGTAATTCGTTATCAGATCACACTCTAATTCGCTATCCAGATCACATTCTGATTCGTTATCCATTCTTAGCTGATTCGTTAATCTAGTTCGTCATCTTCCATAACGAATTGGGCCTTAACGAATCAGTCCATAACGAAACAGTCCCTCTAACAAAATGCCCATCTAATTCGTTATCTTCTCTAACGAACTGGTATAACGAATCAAGGTTAATTCATTACCTTTTCCCCTAACGAAACAGACACGAACTAGAGCTAATTCGTTACGCTCCCTCAGGCGAACTAGCTAGCGAATCACCTCTGGTTCGTTAGTCTTCCGTTAGCGAACTATGGTTAGGTCAGGGAATGTCAGAACATTCCCTGACTTACCTCGTATTAACTTTTCCGGCGCCGCCGCCGGAAAACCGCGGATTCGCCGGAAAAAACGTATTCCAGCACTGTTTTCACCGTTTTTTCGTCCCGTTCGATCCATATCTGAGCTAGGGTGACCCCCCTAAGCTCATCTTAGTTTTTGGTTTATACCCGATTCCACCGGATCTCGTGACTTTAACGGTTTAACGGCGTCGGCTCCTCGTTTCGCAACTAGATCTAACGGTTTTGGACCTCTACAATATCATACTAACATTACCTCGGGTCGGAACTCGGTTCTCGTTCTTCTTCTTCTTGGTTTCGGCTTAGAGAGAGAGAGAGAGTAAGATGAGAGAGAGAGCTAAGTGTGTGTTTTGGTGGTGTATGGAGTATGAGAAATGAATGATAATTGGTGATTCAAGGTTTATATAATTATGGATCATGGGCTTAGGCCCATGGTCCTTCCCTCTTTCCCTTCATAACCTAAGTCCATAATCCATATCCATTACCCAACACTAGCCCGATCCATACCAACTGCTACTCTATTAATTTATTTCCCGATAACCCGAGTAAACTTTCCCTCTATTATTAAATAATATAATTAATATTATTTTGGAAATTTCGGGATGTTACATAAAAGTAATTAGCTATAAAGGAATAGAATCATCTAAAAGCTAAAACATTTATAATTGTTGAAAAGAAACATAAGATTCTTATAAAATGGAATAGAAACTTTTTTTTTCTTAAAAGTAATATTTTGGAATTATTAGAAGCTTAGAAAAGAGTTTAATGATCTGGATTTTTAAAGGCATTAGATGATAATTGTATATATAAAAATAAAGCTTAACTAGTAACATTATTAAGGTAATCTAAAATACGAACTAGGAACGGAAAAACTCGATTAAGGCGTCTTATGAACATATATAGTCAAAACTGCAATTTATGGTAAATTATATCTTATTTTATATCTGTTTAATTCATAGGATGATTAGTATAGGCTTGTGTAATTATTTGACTCGTCGGCAACTTAAACGGTCGAAAAATCGGTTTTTTAAACAAAACCGACACAAGTATTAGGGACTGTTTTAGAACAGCCCCTAAAGTGTTAAAACACTCATTTATAACATAAGTTAATACATGAGAAAAGGACAAGATGATAAAACTTGGTCCTAAACGATTCGTGTCGCGAAAACCGACACGAAAACGTTAAAAAGTTGCTATTTTAAGAAAATATTAACGAAATTGAAAATAATAAACTTTCACAAAGTAACTTCTAAAACTTGATTAATATATATGTAACAAGTAGTTTATATGATTTATAATTTACATTTTAAATGAAAAACTGAAACGGTTCGTTTTAAACATAAAACCGACGAAACCGACAAGATTTATGAAAAATAAAGATTAATATTTTCTTAAAAATTTCCAGCAACTGAAACTTAAAATATTTTAATATATTTTAGTTGTTAATTTAATTAATTAATTTATAGTTAACGAAAAACCGAACTTTGTGTACTTGCTTATGTGCTTATGTGTTTATATGCTTATGTGAATAATAGAATAAGACTTATAAAAAGGAGTTTTGTATAAAAACTAAAATCAAGTTTTTATTAACAAAACGTGTTCTAATATAGGACATAGGATTTTTGGAAAAGCTACCAGACAGTGAGTTTCTCTATCGAACCCCCTCGTTTTTTAACTGGAATTGTTTTCAAAACGATATTTAGTTATGTTTTGGGGGAAAAGCATATTCTTTATTGAATATGGATTTCGTTGATGTTTAAAGGCATTTTATTTTACAAACCGTGTCAAACCCGGGATGAGTCTAGTTGGCTAAATAACAGTTCACCCTAGAAAGGGGCACATAAATATTAGTAGATCTATTGGGGTGACGCCCCCCACTTCCAATCGAGTTGGGTTAAAAGTGAGAATATTTTGAGTATGGAATGTATCGGGTTATCAACTATGATAGTCATACGTAATGTTGTATTCTTAGCTAGTTTACAATAGCACGATTTGTTTAAAAAGTAAAATGCCTATTGTTATTGTGATGTAATGACGGTAGATCATTATACACGGATTTTGTGATATAATGGCGATAGACTTTTATACACGGGATATTTTGGATATGATTCGAGGTGTAATGACGATTACACACGAATCGATATCGGATTAAATCATTATATGAATTATGTTTTCATATATATATATATATATATATATATATATATATATATATATATATATATATATATATATATATGGACTCTTTTGTTATAAAGCGAAACTCACCAACACGTTATGTTGATCAATATTTTAATATGCTTTTCAGACAAGTAAAGAATTCGAGATGGCATGGAAAGGAGGGCGTGTGGTGTTTGAACAAAGTTGAAATAATGTAAACCGTGCATTGGCACGTGTAAGAAAACTGTGATATTGTAAAATATTTTCTTTAAAATAAAATATTATGCTTTTATTATTAATTGTCTATTATTGTTGGCTATCGGCATCTGTCATAACACGAACAGCTTAAACTAAGACTTCCGCTGTGTTAAGTTAAGATTTTTGGGGTGTGACAGAAGTTGGTATCAGAGCCAATAGTTATAGAGAATTAGAAAATAAAAGGTTTTCTAAACTATAACCGTATGTTCAAACACACGCTCCTTTTCCGCCTCTCGAAACGAAAAGGTAACTATATATATATATATATATATATATATATATATATATATAGGGTTGGTTAGAATAAGAAGTGAGTTTTTTTGTAAGAAGTGCGAAAAGTAATATCCGGCGTTGGATGTTAGGATCTGATGGTGGAGATCGTTGGTGTGTTTTTAGCTCGGTTTGTTATATTTTATTACTTTGTTTGAAGTAGTTGAGGGGTAAAGAGGTCAATTTAAGTATTCTAACATGTAAGCCCGTCAACTCAATATCTATGGCATGTACGAATAATCAGTTCCTATAATCATTATCACTTTCTCTCACTAAATCAACTAACATATTACATTATTACATTTAAGCGATTCTCAATACGAATCCTATTCAAAAAGAAAAACCAAAATCGGTGTGTTCTTCATATCCATATTCAGAGAGTCTGGAAGGTATGTTGTGGGTTTTATCAACTGAATGCTGTGTTGTTCATCGTTGGTAGTCAACGACGTCGGAGTCCCTTTCTGTTCTAAGATTCCGGCGACATACTTACTGATTGGGTCTTTGAAATTGTAGACAATGGAGACGAAATCACCGATGAGGAGGGCAAAATTACTGATTAATAATGAAGGTATGTTTAAGAAATAATCGATTTTAGATGTTTATAACAAAACCCCCAAAAATCTAGGGTTTGGTGGGTTATACCTGTTCATCTTATGCTCTGTTTTTTGTTTATTATAAGAGTTTGGAGATTGTCGTTTGTGTGTTAATGTTTTAGTTTACCTTAAGTGTGTTGTGTTATTTGTAAGTTTTGTTTGTTAGTATGATTTGTTTGTTACAAGATTCTTCTGTTATTCTGTGTTATTGTTATTTGTGTGTTACTGGCGAAGGTTGCTTTAAGTTTGTTGTGTTTTTTGTTGATCACAATTATTATTTTGTTTTTAGTATGTTGTGTTTTTTTATAACTGTTTTTTTTGTGTTGTGTTTATGTTTATAACAATTATTTGTATGTTTTATTATGTTCTGTTTTGAATAAGATTTTATGGTTGTAATTGGTTAGCGGATTTTTTTTGTTTTTATTATGTTGTGTTATTAATAAGATGACGAGAGTGTGTTACTGGTTTAGTTAGTGTTTTTTAAAAAATTAGTGTTACTGGTGTATGTGTATGTGTTTTAGAGAATTATGTTGTTTTTTAGTGTGTTGTGTTTTTTGTTAAGATTTATGTTGCTTGTGGGTTTTTAATGGTGTATGAAGGGTGTGTTGATGTGTAAATGTTGTGAAGGTGTGTGTGTTTTTCTTAAGAGAATTATGTTGTTTTTTTACTGTGTGTCGTGTTTTTTGATAAGATTTATGTTGCTTGTGGGTTTTTAATGTTGTATGAATGGTGTGTTGGTGTGTAATTGTTGTTGATGTGTTTAGCTTGAAGAAGCCCAAGAATAGCCTACAACGCAAGTACGAGAGATGTCGAGGCTGGGAAAGAAATCAAGAAATCTATGGTGGTAATAGGTAACCACCGTGAGCATATGTGGTTGATTGTTCAAATCTAATGAACATGGTTTGTATTGATTGTATCTACTTTTTTGTAGGGACGAGTACGGGAAATGCAAACACACGTGGCAAGCATCCAGTCCTCCATAATAGTAAGTTGGATTATGTTAAATAAGTATATGTAGGCTAATTAATGAGTGTTGTATTCGATGTGATTTAATGAGTTGATGTTTCAAAAAACACAGGTAACACGAGCGACTCAGATGATGATTTTGTAAATCCACCTGTGAGAATGAAGAATAGTAGTAAGGGTAAAATGGTACCAAAGGTTGTGTTTCACGAGCATAGCGGGGAAAGGATAAGACCTAGGGTTAAAGCTAGCTTATTCCATGAGTATATTGAAAATCTAAGAAATGAGCAGAAGAAAATAGTAAGCCAAATGGGGTTTGGTAGTATTCTAGAAATCACTATAGAGAATATACCAACAGGTTTGGGTCATTGGCTAGTAAAAAACTACGACTATGAGAGTCGTGTCTTGAATTTGGGAGATAAAAAAATTAGAATAACTGCAGAACTAGTAGAGAGACTTTTAGGGATACCTACGGGGAAGGTTGAGATAGTCGAGACAATGAGGCCAAGGGTAGAAAATGTTGTTGTAAGAAAGTAGAGGAGTCAATTCGCGGACCCAAAGGCAAAGGTGTGCCCACTTAGATTTATGGAGTACGCGAAAAGCCAAATAGATTGCGGTTGGCATTTCAAGTTGAACTTTCTTGTTGTGTTTGGCACGTATATGGGGGATATCACAGGTAATAACACAGTCAACCAACAATTCATACAAGCCATTAGAGATGTTGATGCTGTTATGGACCTGAATTGGTGTGAGAACATGGTGAAAATGATGAGAAGAACCCGTAAAAAATGGAAAGAAAACAGAGAGTACAATGGGTCAATGACATTGCTTGCGGTATGTTTTATTATTCTTATGTTGTTAATGAATGTTTTGTTTACTGTTAATTAATGTTAAGTTGTTAATGTGTGGTATATAGCTTGCGTATGCAAATGAATACTTTGGAAGTATTGTGGAAAACGGTAAGTTGTTGACACCGGTTAAGATATTTACCGACGGCAACCTTAGTAAGTTGCAAGACATAAAGGAAAAAGAGCGTTTGGGTAGCCGCGTAAAGCTAGGAAAACGAGTGGGAAATGTTGCCGAGGATGATAAAAAGAGAAAGAAACAGAAATCGGATGATGATGGGGAAAAAGTGGTGAGAAAATTCACCAAAACAGATTTAAAAAAAATGGTGATAAAAAAAAGTAAAACAGGAGTGTCGAGAAAAGTGTGAGTAGAAGAAAAGGATATGGATGATAATAAGAAACATACGGGTGTTGTCGTAGAGTCAGAAGAGACTGAGACTGAAGTAGAAGGTTATGAAGGTGGAGGATCTCAGATAATGTGGATGCAAACTGACGAGGAGGTACAAAACTGTTAGTCTTTTTCGTTTTGTTTTTTGTTTTGTGATTTCCTGGTTCATGTTTCCGAGAATATGTTTGTTGTATTGAGTAACAGGATAGGGATGAAAGGATAGCGGACTTGATACAACACTTTGATAATGTTTACGGCGATATATGTCGTGAGTTTGAAGAAGCAAACGACATGTGTTCCGGTAGCGTGTTAATTAACGAATTGGACAAAGACTGGAAGAAGAATCTAGCTAAATACACTGGTAAGAAGGATGAGGATGTGAATAATAAAGACGGTGCTTCGAATGTAGAAAAGTGTAAAACTAACTCGCCTATTCGGGAGTCAGAATTAGTGGGAAAGGGTGCCGATGAATCAGGTCAACAAATGACAACACCAAAAAAACAAAAGGTGACGTTAAGTTTGACCAAATCTAACATTGACTCAGCCAATAAAACTCAAGGCTTTGAAACACCAATGACACGAAGCAAGGGGAAAGAAGTTCTTCAATTTACTCCAGACTCACCAATTAACAAGTTAGTGTTCAATGAAGAAAGGACAAGATGACATAGATTTCTATCAGAAGCGTTTTGCTCGCCTTTCGCAAAACGTGCGGTTGAATTGAAATCTTCAATTACAAAACAGGAACACGGTGTGGCCGAGTGTATGTTTGTAGCGTTCAAGAATCACTGGTAAGTAGTATTTGCTCTTAATTATGTGTTTGGTATGGTAAATGTTTACATGTTTAGCATACACGCTGATCGTTGCTTTGGGTTTATTGTAGGGATGTCGTATTTAGCACGAAAAATGGCGTTAGCATTAGACGGGTCATTTTTGAAACTTTGCGTCCTGATGCGTGGGTGCATGTATCAGTGATGTCGGCGTGGGCTAGCGTTTTAAACCATGAGGAATCCATCCGAGCGAAACACAACTCAGTGCGTAGGTTGTATTGTTTGTCTGTGATGTTGGTAAGTAAAATTACATTTTGTAATTAGATGTTAGGTATTTGCAGTTGTTAAACAGTTTTGATGCATAAAACAGATCCCGGATCATTACGAGAAAGACGTGACCACGAGAATATCAATATTCAGTGAGAATATGGATAAGATGCTGCGTATGCAATCGTTAAAAAGCATTCGTGGGGTGGATTTGGTGTTAATACCGATAATATATGTTAAACACTTCTATTTAATGTGTTTCAACCTGAAGACGAGTCATATTCATATGATTGACAATATGGGGACGAGGGAGTCATTTAAGAGCCGATATAAAGGGTGGCCTGAAAAGATGGTATGTGAGTTTTATGTTTTTCAATACTAATGAATTTTATAATTATAACAATATTATGCTGAATTGTTTCAGAGGGAGACGCTAGCGGGATACTAGGCATTTGTAGAACACCACGGTGCGTCGAAGATGAGAAGCTCAAATATAACAAGAGTTGATGTGCCGTGGAAAACTATATACAACTATGTTGACTGTGGAGTGTTTGCGATGAGACACATGGAGACTTTTAAAGGCGGAAACACAAAAGAGTGGCATATTGACATTGGGATCAGTGAAGAGGTTGACAAACGTGGTCGGGTTACCGAAACAGAAGGAAGAGCTGAACGATCTTCTAAGGAAATACGTAGCGAAGATTCTACTTACAGAAATCAACTTGTCGAAGTGTGTGATTGTAAACGATGCGATGGAGTATGAAAAATGGCAGCAGGGGAGAAAGAAAAGATGCAAAAGACGGCGGCGAAGAGAATGTTAGAAAGATTGAAAGTCACTTGAAGTTGACTATCAGCTAGGTGTTGCTTTCCAACGAATGTTCGTTGACTGTTTTGTGTTTTTGGTTTTGTAAAACTTGTTTTGTTGTTAGTGTTGATGGTTTAATGGTTTTAGTATGTTTTGATGGATGATTATGGATATGGTTGTAGACTTTTTTTATGCTTTGGTAAACTTGTTTTGTTGAACGTGTTGATGGTTTAAGGGGTTTAATATCTTATGATGGATATGGTTTGAGTATGTTTTAATGGATAATGATGGATAATATGTCACTCAGGTTGTGTTTCTATGTAGTATTTAAAAAACACATCGTTGGGTTTGTTTTCTTAGTAGATGGATGTTTCAATTGAAAGTGTAGATAAATGAATTATTGTCATAGATACCCAATGAGAAGATAGTGAGTATTGACTGTGTCAGAAAACGAGAGGCATAAAAACTGAATATAAGAAACAACGAGATGTTGATAAAGTATCTGTAATAATTAAGGAAATAACGCACAACATATCAGGCATAAATGTGTTTGAATAATTACGATTTAGTTAGGACGATTGAATCAGTGTCAAAAACTGTAACCGAATAAACTTTGTAAATAAGAAAGAACCAACCATTCATTTAGATTCTCGTACCATTATGTAAATAACACACAACCCAACATGATAAAGTATCCATAAATATGAAATCATCGATAAAGTTAACCGGTGTCTGATGTGAAAAATATAAACATGAATCAACCAAACAATATTAAAGTGTTTTGATTTCAACAAAGGAAATATTAAAAGAAATAGATAAGTAGGCTATTCTTCCATATTCTCACATGTGACGAGCTCGGTCCGTCTTCTGTAGTGTTTTCGTTGATATGGTACTTGTGATGGTTACGAGCGTCATGACCAGGTTCATGGCATATTTTACAGGTCCTTGGGGGCTTATCCAGTTGACTTTGACTTATAGCTTGCTCGCGTAAAGACCTATAGAGAATTGGAAGCCCACATCCTTTATCCCTAACACCAATTGGAGCACGAATATTGATTTGCTCTGGTTGGGTAACACCAGTTAGTTCAGCAAACCTGTCTCGCTAACTAGGCCTAGGGGCATCAAAAGTAACCTCATCAACGGTGGATTTGTACTGATTGATGTAGTCACGGTAATGTTGTAGCTTTTCCATATTAGTAACTAGCTTGTTTATGATATGATCGTGAGCAATTTTTATGTCTCGAACAACACGATAAACGTCGGTAGATTTGTCTATGTTGGGCTCATCAAATCCAATTGACCGCACAGGGCTGTTAGAGACAGCATCTTGTGTCCACCTACGATTAATGTACTGCTTGGGAAATACCCTTATATCTAAAATGTGTAGCACCTTGAAGATGTGACGACCTAGTAAACCAAATTGCTCGAACCTCTTACACCTGCAATACACAGTGACATCTTCCTTGCGAATCATAACCTATCAACAAACATAAGTTGTATTTAAGTAAGTTACAAGACATAAAGACACTACGAAAAATAAATCATACTATATACCTCGTGAAAAGAAGCAGGTAGGTGTACAAAGTCCCGAATATTGAACTTCAGATAATCATCAACAGGTAGGTAACTCATGGAAGTGCAATTGTGAAGAGTTGCTTGTATTTCCAATTGGACATAAAAAAAATGGTGCGTGTGTAGATTTCAGAAGATTGTTTCTTTAGTGCAAAGTTACTCCATGTTTCAGCTCTTTTGTACCTACAGTCATGATCGTTCTTCCGATGTTCGTGTCTCTGATGATCCAATGCAGTATCAAAATGTTCCAGGAACTCAACCAAAGTTCATCGTGCGTTACAAACTTGCCAAAAAAAATGGTTCTCGCGCTATGATCAGGATGAGGTACGCATTAGACCAGACATTGTTTCTTCACGATAGTATGCAGGAATCTATGATTGTCTGATGTGAAATATATCTTTCAGCCAATCGTGGTCGTTTAATTGAAAGTCATTCATGATTGAAGCCCACTCCTTTTCGAAAAGTTCTGGTGTTATTGAGTCCGTCCAAACAATATCACACAACCGAGTCTTGAAGTCAGTGGTGTTGCAAAGGTGGGATCCAACCTAGAAGAATAAAATGTAAGAATGGTATACAAATAAACATTCAAAAAGGATTAACAAAAACATAATTTTGTTATACCTTCCCGGACAACTTATCCATAATGTGCCACATGTACAGCCTATGCCTAGAATTAGGGAAAACGTCTTCAATTGCACATTTCATGGCCGGGTCTTGGTCAGTTACAACAACTGATGGTTCATAACCAAAAGCCCTCTTAAAACACTTTAGCAACCAAATGTAGGATTCAGCGGTTTCCGATCCAAGCAAAGCTGCACCAAGGGTAACATTCCGATTATGGTTGTCAATCCCAGTAAACGAAGCAAAAACCAAGTTATACCTACACAAAAAATAATAACTAATCAGTTTGTAAAATAGTATAATGGAATATTAAAAAAATAAGTGTTCTTGTGTTATTACTTGTTATGTCGATATGTTGCATCAAATGACACAACATCACCAAAAACGTAGAAATTCATCTTCGCACGCTCGTTTGCCCAAAATAAACCCTTTAACGCGCCGTCAGAGCTAGAAAAATAATCACATGAGAAATTAGGACAATAATCTTTCTTCGCCATCAGGCGCTGAACTGCCATCTCCGCATCGTAGTTCCGATAAATAAGTTGATATTTCTTTTATAGTTTTTGCAATCAGACTTTGTTGCACCAACTTTATCAAAACCGCCATACATGGTCCTCATTATGTTGAAAGCTTTAACCAGACTGATGTTAATGTTAGCAAGATCGTCTAACATTTTTTTATGTGTGAACGTAAGCTCCCTGGCAGCAGTCTAGAAATGGATATCGTCTTCATCAACAAATGGATGATTGTGTTCTTCACCAAAATATTTCACCCTAAACTTACCTTTATCCATTAAAGTTAACCTTATTTGTGCATCACAATTGGTTCTTTGAGAACCATTCTTACGCTGTTTTTTTCCTTTGAAATCTTCAGATATTGTGTCCACTTCCTTAACGGTTCTTGATCCCTCTTTAGTGCAAACAAAGTACTTCAAACGAACAACATTATTTTCCACCCACTGGGTTGATTTCCTAATAGAAAAACCGCCCGCTATAGCGTATCTTCTATAAAATGCCTCTGCCGCTTCAATATTGTCAAAAAGCATACCTTCACTAGGTTTGATTGACGCAGACACAACTAGAGTGTATGTCTTTCTACCAAAATGGGGAGATATATGTTGTATACCAACTTCCTTGTATACGGGTGGATCTATAAGAAACATGTAAGGTAAGTAAAGATATTCAATAAATAACACAATAAAATTTTCACACCACCCAGAAGTATTGTATATATGCTATTAAAACACATGACAAAGCTGTTCAATTTGATGACTAAAGGTTATCAGACTTTGGGCAACACAAAAACACACAAGATAGCAAAAAAAATATAAAACAACAGGCCAATGCATATAAAACCCACACATAAACAGCCGACATTGAATATTAAATCATAGTTTTGTCGCCTATATGTTTATTGAATAAAACAAAAAAAAAACACTTGAATATAACACAGCAAACCAAACAAGATGGAACCGGATACATAAATATTAGAATTGAAATAATAAAACCTAAAACATGTTCTTGTCGACTTTGGGCAACACAAAAACACACAAGATAGCAAAAATAAATATAACACAACAAGCCAATGCATATAAAACTCAAACATAAACAGCCGACATTGAATATTAAATCATAATTTTGTCGCCTTTATGTTTATTGAATAAAACAAAAAAAAAACACTTGAATATAACACAGCAAACCAATCAAGATGGAACCGGATACATAAAGATTATAACTGAAATAATAAAACCTAAAACATGTTCTTGTCATGTAACGTTGATGTGTTTATAACAAAACAAATACACACTTCAAAACATGAATAAAATCAACATCTTGTAATATAACACTAAAACACTATTAATATGATTCTGGATTTAAGCCACAGATATGAAGCCCTAAGACGATGTTATGATTCAGATAACAAAACTAACGACGAACAACTAAGGATCTAGAGTTTTACCTAGTTCATCGACGTCCTTGAAGTTACTCATGGTGAATGATTTCTATAAGAAAGAGATATTCAAATTCGTTAATGGTTTCTGGATGTTGATTTTATAAGATCATTGAACTGATCCGATTGTTTTTATTAAAAATTCTTATTGTTTTTAGTAAATATCATGATTGATATTATTCCATGATTATAGCTAGACAAAAAGATTATAACGGCCGATACAATTAAAATAGATATTTATATTAGTTAATTAAAATTAATTATTTTATTATACTTAATTAAAAGAAAATGGATGTTACAATCATGCCCTTACATGGAAAACTAGATCTAAGGGTCAAAAACACTTCTTACACTTCTTAGGATAGTTTTACTTCTTATTCTAACCTTGCTCTCTCTCCCTCTCTCTCTCTCTATATATATATATATATATATAATTGATTATTACTAACTTGAATTGATATGTTCTTTACAGATGACTTCCTCAGTAGTGATTGTGACTTATACCAGCTCCAGCAACGATATCTCCTCGTTATCACTAGTCAAGTTTCGACCAGTGATTGCATCCGGACCTACTGGTTCTACTTCGGGAACCTTACCCCTCAAGGTGTATTCCCGAAAGAGGACTAGAGCCATCCGCGACGCACCGGCCCTCGTTACTGCTATCCCACTAGCCGTGATCCCGCATCCACCACCTCCTCCCTCACCAGAGCCGGTAGTCGAGAAAGGACCCTCCGATCACGAGATGCTTATGATTCTTCTTGGAAAGTTCTCGGCTTATAAGAATGTTGTTCATAATATGGTGAACCGCGTCCTTGCCATAGAACACAAGCAGGGCACCGATGACCAATCGCATAATGCTCTGTGCCAGTTTGTGTATGACATAAAGAATCAAGGGTTGCTGACGGGGGCCAGGGTGGGAAATCTTGAGATGAAGAATGGCGTAATGGAGCCATGTTTGGGTTACTTGATGAGCATTCACTAGGCATAGCTCACAAGTAGTATGACTATTTTGGATGATATGTTATTGTAGCTTAACTTTGAACTTGTAGTCTTTTGTATGGTTGTGATGACGTTAGTAGGAACTAAAAACTATGGTGGGTGATTAAGGTGTAAGTGTGTGCACCTAATTTTGGTAGAATTTTTGGTAATCATAAAATCCCACACTTTGATGATTATATATATGTTTGTGTTATGAATGATGCAATTTAATTCCTTATAAAAATATCACTTTTTTCCAAAACTAACAAGAACATGACGCCTAAAAGAACATGGCGCCCAAAACAAGAGGAGCAACTAATAATCAAGCGTTCGGATTAGCTTCCTCTCAAGACGAGTTAGCTCAACTAATCTCTCAACATGTAAATATGGCACTCGAGCAACATGTAACTAACCGAAACGCAAGCCAAAACCCTCGAAATACAACTAATAATCTATATGAAGGAACACCTAGAACCGAAAATTTAAACGAAAACCCCTCGGGTAGTACGGTACGCGGGTGCTCATACAAAACTTTCCAAGGTTGCGGACTAAAAGAATTTACCGGTGCCGAAGGACCTTTGAAAATTATTCGATGGATTGAGAATATTGAATCTTTAATGAAAATCAGTGATTGCACTCCTCTCGAACGGATAAAATACGGAGTGTGTTCATTCTGTGATGAGGCACTCGAGTGGTGGAACTCCATATTTCAAAAACTTGGAGAAGATGCCGCTTACCGTCTAACTTGGGAAGAACTAAAAGAAATGTTGCTAAAAGAGTACTGTCCCCGAAACGAATTTCAGAAGATCGAATATGACTTCTGGCAGCTAAAGATGGAAGGTGCTGACATCGGAGGACATACTTCC
This sequence comes from Bidens hawaiensis, assembly GCF_021521415.1. NCBI lineage: Eukaryota > Viridiplantae > Streptophyta > Magnoliopsida > Asterales > Asteraceae > Bidens > Bidens hawaiensis. Next base: position 15,838 of record NW_027491678.1, read on the forward strand.
CGATTCAACGCATTGGCTCGGTTGGTACCCCGACTGGTTACGCCTGAATATGCAAGAACTGAGAGGTATATCTGGGGATTAGCTCCCGATATCCGAGGAATGGTCACCTCCTCCAAACCAACCACCATCCAGTCAGCCCGAGAACTGGCAAAATCTTTAAATGATGATGCAGTTCGCATGGGACCTCTGAAAGACTCTGGAAAGAAAGGTGTCACCACATAACCCGAATGAAAAACAGTTACCGAGAATCAGAAACCCAGATGACTTAAACGAAAGTGGAATGGTAACTCAGGAGGACAGTTCAAGAGAAACCAAGGAGCATGTAGGATGTTTGTAGCAAACGCAAGAGGACTAGGAGGAAGCTCTGGACAGGGATCCACTTGAAGCAAGTGTGGGAAGAACCATAGTGGTGAATGCTGGAAGTGTAACAGATGCAATCAATTTGGCTATATGACCTACGACTGCTACGCAAAGATAGCAACATCTACGAGAAACCGAACTCCCGGATGTTTCGAGTGCGGTGTCATCAGACATTTCAGAAATGAGTGCCCCAAACTCAAAGGTCAAAACACTAGGGGCGAAGCATTTGAGATGAACGCGAAGAAGGCCCGGAAGGACTCATCCTTAGTCACTGGTACGTTTCTCGTTAACAATCACTATGCTTATGTATTATTTGATACTGGAGCAGATCTAAGTTTTGTTTCTAACCAATTTGAACCCCTCCTCGGTATTGAACCAAGTAAGTTAGACAGTAACTACTCAATAGAATTAGCTAAAGGGAATCTAATTGAAACCAGTAAAATTGTTCGAAACTGTAATATTCTGTTAGAAAATCATAGATTTTCTATCGACCTTCTACATGTAGAATTAGGCAGTTTTGATATAGTAGTAGGAATGGATTGGTTATCCAAAAATGAAGCAGAGATCGTATGTTCTGAAAAGCTAGTTCGTCTACCAACCCCAACTGGTCAATGTTTGAACATTCAAGGAGATCATAGTAACACTGAGTTAAAACTCTCTAACATCACAAAGACACGCAAAATGCTAAGAAAAGGAAGTCCAGCTTTTCTTGTCAACGTAGTCGACACAAAGGCTAAAGAGCGAAAGATAGACGATATCCCAGTAGTACGGGATTTTCCAAAAGTTTTCCCTGAAGATTTGCTTGGATTACCTCCTCAGCGTCAAGTCAAATTCAGAATCGATCTGGTTCAGGATGCCGCTTCGATAGCTCGATCTCCGTAGAGATTGACACCATCGGAAATGCAAGAGTTATCTGATCAGCTTCAGGAATTACTAGACAAAGGATTTATAAGATCAAGTTTCTCACCTTGGGGAGCTCCAGTCTTATTTCTGAAAAAGAAGGACGGCTCATTCCGAATGTGTATCGATTACAGAGAACTGAACAAACTCACCAGTAAGAATCGGTACCCACTACCGAGGATTGATGATTTGTTTGACCAATTGCAAGGATCAAGCTATTACTCAAAGATCGACCTACGATCCGGATACCACCAATTACGTGTTGCAGAGGAAGATGTTCATAAAACCGCTTTCAGAACTCGCTTTAGCCATTATGAATTTTTGGTCATGCCATTTGGTCTAACAAATGCACCCGTTGTATTCATGGACCTTATGAGCAGAGTTTGTATGCCATATTTGGATAAATTCGTGATAGTATTCATCGATGACATACTTATCTACTCACAAACCAAGAAGGAACATGAGCAACACTTAAAGTTGATTTTAGAATTACTAAAAGAAGAAAAGATATATGCCAAATTTTCCAAGTGTGATTTATGGCTTCGAGAAGTCCACTTTTTAGGACATGTAATCAATGAGAATGGTATCCTACTTGATCCAACAAAAGTTGAAGCAATTAAGAATTGGGAGACACCAAGGTCACCCACTGTAGTGCGACAATTTTTGGGATTAGCTGGTTATTACCGTAGATTCATTGAGAACTTTTCATCTATAGCTCAACCCTTAACCCAATTGACTCAAAAAGACAAATATGAGTGGACCGAAACGCAAGAAGAAGCTTTCCAACTGCTTAAACAAAAGTTTTGTAGTGCACCAATCTTGTCCCTTCTAGAACGAACTGGTGGATTCATAGTTTACTGTGATGCATCGCGACTAGGTTTTGGATGCCTGCTCATGCAAAAAAGAAAAGGTGATAGCCTATGCATCACGACAACTCAAAGTGCACGAGAAAAATTACACAACTCATGACTTGGAATTAGGAGCAGTTGTCTTTGCACTCAAGATTTGGAGACATTATCTCGATTGCACCAAGTCCACGATCTTCACTGATCACAAAAGCCTCCAGCACATATTTGACCAAAAAGATTTAAATATGAGGCAATGAAGGTGGGTAGAACTACTCAATGACTACGATTGTTACATTCGCTACCACCCAGGTAAAGAAAATTTTGTAGCTGATGCATTGAGTAGGAAGGAAAGAGAAAAACCACTTCGTGTCCGTGCATTAGGATTAACAATCCAAACAAGCCTCACCACTCGAATTCGAGATGCACAAAAAGAAGCTTCGAAACCTCGGAACATAAAAACCAAGAAATTACGAGGGCTTGAGTGTGAATTCATAACGAAGTTTGATGGTACATTGTACTCGATCGGTCGATTTTGGGTACCTGCACGTTATGGAAATTTAAGGAATCTAGTATTGGATGAAGCTCATAAATCCAATTACTCAATTCACCCAGGAGCAACCAAGATGTATAAAGATCTCCAATAATTCTATTGGTGGCCGAACATGAAAGGAGATATAGCGGTTTATGTCAACAAGTGTCTGACATGCTCAAAGGTAAAAGCTGAACACCAGAAACCATCTGGACTGCTACAGCAGCCTGAGATTCCACAGTGGAAATGGGAAAACATTACAATGGATTTTGTGACTAAATTGCCAACTACCCCTAATAACCACTATTCTATTTGGGTAATTGTAGATAGATTAACAAAATCTACTCATTTCATCCCCATTCGCGAGAAGATAGCATGGAGAAGTTAACTCGATTATATCTGAAAGAGATTGTGGCTAAACTTGGCGTACATTTTCCATCATCTCCGACAGAGATGGCCGTTTCATCTCCCGATTTTGGCAATCTCTGCAAGAATCTTTAGGCACACGCTTAGACATGAGCACCACTTATCATCCCTAGACCGATGGTCAAAGCGAGAGATCCATTCAAACCTTGGAAGATATGTTACGAGCCTGTGTTCTCGATTTCGATAAAAGCTGGGATACCCATTTATCGCTACCTGAATTTTCCTACAATAACAACTACCACTCCAGTACTAAGGCTGCACCGTTTGCAGCTTTATGGGGGGAGAAAATGTCAATCCCCTCTTTGTTGGGCTGAAGTTGGAGAGAAACAACTGACAGTACCTGAAATTGTTCAGGAGACCACCGATAAGGTCTTCCAGATCAAAGACAGGTTGAAGGTTGCAGCAAACCGACAAAAGAGCTATGCTGACAATCGCAGAAAACCGTTGGAATTTCAAGTGAGAGATCAAGTTCTGTTAAAAGTTTCACTCTGGAAAGGAGTAATCAGATTCAGGAAGAATGGAAAGCTGAGTCCCAGATACGTGGGACCATTCAATATCATTGACCGAATTGGTCCAGTGGCTTATCGACTCGAATTACCTTCAGAATACACGACGTATTCCATGTATCAAATTTGTAGAAATGTGTTAGTACACGGTTTTGCGTCTCGAGTCTTTGTAATAATCGTTAACGTATTTATCGTTTAATTAATGTAATAATTATTAAGATATTGAGTTAGTTCGTTAAGGAAGTCATCTATTCGTTAAGGATGTTTAACGAACTAGGCTTAAGTTATGTTCCTCCTGATTAGTTAAGGATGTTTAACGAAACAGGGGGTGTTTCGTTAAGTTATTTCATTTAATGTAATGTAACGAAGTCGGTGTCTAGTTCGTTATGGAATGTTAACGAACTAGACATGTCTTCTATATATAGTGGTGTGTCCACTGTTTAAGTTAAGTTTTGATAATTATATAATTGAACCTCTGTCCAGATCTCTCTAAAGCTTCATTAAAATATTCAATCTTAATATTATACATACACATATATACAATTAGTACTAATACTAATATATAACATATAAATCGATTACGAGAATCATGAACTAGATCCGTATAATTTATTAAGTAATCCTAGATCTGAGATCGGTTCTAGGGTTCCACAAGTGGTACCAGAGCTTTTGGTTTGTTCGATTGCTCTTGATTTGATTGATTAATCATTGATTAAGGACTATTAAGTGTTATTTTGTTTTTATTTGGTTTCGATTTGAATTTGGATCAAATTAAGTGTGAATTTGATTGTGTTATGGATTGATTGGATTGGATCTGAGTTTGGTAAGGTATTTGGACGGAAATGTGGTTTGGAATTGGAATTTGGATTAGTTTGTGTGGTTTTTGGGTGGATCTGGTTGTGGCCGAAAACAGAGGATTGTTTTGGTTCAAATTGGTTTCGAGTTAAAGGGTAATTGGTTACGAGATGGTTTAAGTTGGTTTCGCGGCGTGTTTCCGAGTAATTTGGTAGGTAAATTGTGTGATTTGGTAAGATATTGAAAGAGTATAACGGATTTGGGTTTTTGTTTGGCGTTCATATGTTTTCCAGAATTCTAGAAATGCAGTATGAATGTTTGAATATTTGAAGATTCGTTAAATCATTAATCAGTTCGTTAAGTATTGTTCATCAATTCGTTACAACATTCGTTACCTGTTCTAATTCATGTTATTCACTTCGTGTGACACGTATTTAGTTCGTTAACTTTAAATCTAACAACTTATTGCCACGTGGCAATAGTTGTCAGAGTTTGTTACAACCGTTGTAACAACCTCGTTCGCTATAGTTGATTCGTTATCAACTGTAGCTAATTCGTTACTTTAATTCGTCGCCTAATTCATTAGAAGTGCTTTAGTGATTCGTTAAGGAAACTCACCAGTTTGTTATTCTAATTCGCTAAGATTTCACTTAGTGATTCGTTAAGGAAACTCACCAGTTCGTTATTCTAATTCGTTAAGCTTTCACTTAGTGATTCATTAAGTGAACCATCTAATTCGTTAACATATTTCGTCAATCTAATTCGTTTACTTTGACTTAATTCGTTGACCAATTCGTTAAACTTACTGATTCGTTAACATTTCAGATTCGTTAATTCTCTTCCTGATTCGTTACCTGGACAACTTTTAATTCGTGAATTATTCGTTAATTACTGTTTACAGTTCGTTAAACTTACTGTTCACAGTTCGTTAAGAAATTTTCAAATTTGACCCTTGGATTTTGAGTGTCTTGTCATTTGTCAAAATGGCTGGTATGTATGCTTTGGCGTCCCAAAATATGTTAATGCAACAAATGTTGCAACTAGACACCGAGATTGATTCACATTCAAATGTCCACGTTTAATGAAATTTAGCGATTTTGCTAAGTGGGAACCCCGTTTCCGTGCTCATCTAGGATCGGTTCACCCCGATTGTTCGTATTTCCTAGATGAGGTATATATCGTTCCTATGATTGGAGATGAGACTATCGGCTTCACACCTAAATCCATCTCTCAATACTCTCAAGAAGAGAAGAAAGCATTGGAAATTGATACAAAAACCTATTCTACCCTTACGATGGCTTTACCTGAAAACATCTTTCATCAAGTTGGTAGCATAAAGATTTGTGCTTTGTTATTCCAACACATTCGTATGAGGAGTATGGGTAACACTGCTGAAAGCAAGAAAGTTATGCTGAAGTTTCAATTTAGGAACTTTAATTTACTTAAGGGTGAGACTGTCGAGGAGATGACAACAAGGTTTAATCATTTGATAGCTGAGATTGATAAAATGAATTGGAAACTTCTGAAGTTGATAAGATTGATACCATCAAGAGTGCTTTACCAAGTTCTTATTCTACGTTTTTAATGGTTTTGAAAGAGAACAATTACTTCAACAATGAAGACTTAATGGCATCCGAATTCATGCAAAAGTCTTCAAAGGATAGTCAAGATCCTGCTTTTTATGGTGGGAGTATGCCCTTGAGTTCAACCATTTCTCCGACCACTGCATTCTTTACACAAAATGCAAGTGAGAATGCGACAATTATTTATTGTGATCCAAGAGCATGTTTCTACAATGCTGGAAATTCTGGATCACCTGGTGCTTCTAGTGGATTTGGAAATTCATCCACTACAAATCAATTCTCACCACCACCGACTGTCAACATGAAGGAAGCTGAACAAAACTTTGCTTTCTTATCAGCCTTCATGTATTCCTATGAGATTTTGGTTAGTAGTAAGATAACTACGAGTGATTTGACTGATGAAGACTATGATCAGATTGATCCAGATGACTTAGAGATTATGGACTTGAAATGGAACATGGCAATGATTTTCCGTAAAGTTAAAAGGTTTATGCAAAGGACTGGCAAAGATCTTCCCACTTTAAACAAGAAGTTGGGGTTTGATAAACTGAAAGTCAAATGTTATAATTGCTAGGAATTTGGGCATTTTGCAAAAGAATGTGATAAAACAAAAAAGGAGTATACTGGTCCTCGTGGTCAAAACCAAAGCTCTTCAACAACACGAGGTAATGATGCTGAAAAGAAACCGTCTACTTCTCGGTGACAAGCAATGTTAGCTGATGGGACTGATTGGACACAACGATTACTGTGTAATGACAATCAAGCCAATTTGGTTATGTTCAAGACAAATGATGTATTTCAAGATGCAAGTGGAAGTGAGTTATCGTCTGATAATGACACTGAATCGGACTCTGATGATTCATGTGTTAATATTCCAACCATGTTTGCTTGCATGGCTAAGATCAATGATGTTAGTCCTTCTATCTCTGCTAATTCGTCTGTTAAAGTAATTTGTGTTGAATGTGAGACTAACAAACCTAAGTTAGAGTCTTTAAAGAATCATAATGATAATTTAGTGAGTGAAATTGCTTCACTAAAGGATACTTATCGACAATCTCTTGAATCTCAAATGAGATCTCGAGAGAAGATTGAAGCTTTGTCGACAAGTAACCATGATCTCAAGGCTGAGTTATCTGTTAAAATGACAATCAATGATCAATAGTTTCAAGAAATTTTGAAACATCGTTCAAAGATAACCGAGCTTAAGAATAAGTTTCTTGAGTTAAAGAACAAGTTGGGTAAATTTCAAAACTCTTCCTTTTTTCTAAAAGAAATAATAGAAGTATTTGGCAAGCAAAAAGATTCGAAGAAAGGTATAGGTTTTGTTGAAATTCCACCACCTTTTCACAATGATTATAAAGTAAATCCTTTTGCTAAAAGAGAAGAAGATGTGATTGTGAAAGAACCTGTGATTTCAGAAAAGTCTAAATCAGTTAAACCTGAAACTGTTAAAGATCAACCAACAACTCAATAACCTCATGTAGAAAGCAACAAAGTCTTTGTTGAAAATATTGATAAAGTGATTATTGAGGATGTATTTGAACCTGAGGTTATACACAAAAACAAGAACACTCTAAGTTCAAATCACATTCTTTGTGAACCTCATGAATTTGAGGAAGCTGTGTATGGTTCAGACAAGCCTCATGTGAAAAAGGAAGAACAAGTGAAACTTAAACCTGTGAAGGCAAGGAAATCAGAAAAACCAAAAATTTCTGATGAGGACTTGATGCGTTTCATCAATCCTACTAGTTCTAAGCCATCATATGCTCGTGTTTTTAAGTTAAAGGGAATGAACACAATGTTCACTGAAAAAGATATTCCGATTAGTATTATCAAACCTGAACTGATTGAAAGTGTCTTTTACAATGAAACTGACAAGATACGAGATCTTGAACGTCAATATGCTTGTGCCAAAACATCAAACTCATCAGATCCTTTGGTTAAAGCAAAACAATTGTTAAAACATGCAAAAAAGGTTCATTTTGTGAAATCATCCGGAATAGATGCATTGCAAAGTTTTTCCAACTGTTCTAACCTTGACTTTTATATGAAAAAGAAGTCTGTATAGTCTGATGATTTAGCCAAGAGTTTCACTAAAAATGTGAGTCATCAACCTTCTGTTGCATCTGTTTTTGCCAAATCTCAACATGATCGTGTGGACATGCGAAGTTGCTTTTTGTGTGGACAACAAGGTCATGTGGTGAGAAACTGTGGCTAGAAGAAATCTCTGAACCTTCTTCCGTTTATCAACGACCAATCGAAACCAGTTCCTGTGATAAAGGAGATTCTGAAACGACCTGTGTCGTGTGATGATGATACTCACATCATGTTTTCAAACGTGAATCCAAGTAAGGTAATTCATGTGAATGAAACACATGGTCAAGTGAAACCAAAGTTTATGCCAACTGAAACTATCTGCAAGAACGTGAACTCAAATTTCATTCAAGCTGCTTATCTAAAACGAAAGTCTAAGAAGCCGGTAACTTATTCTCAAGTTGCTGAACAATAGTTGAATTCTGTTCAAGTTAATGTTCCAAGAGAAACTCAAAAGATGCCCAAGACTAAGGCATGAGCTGCCTTTTTGAACTAATCACTTTTACTTTGTGTGTAGGGTACATCCAAGACCGTGTCTGGTGAAAACTGGATAATGGATAGTGGATGTTCTCTTCATATCACTGGAAATCTCGACCTCTTAACAAATGTGAGAAATATTCAAGGGGGTTATGTGGCGTTTGCTGGGAATTCTGGGGGCATGATAACACAAGAGGATGAAGTTTCAAATGGTCACAGTACGTTTGAAAAAGTCAATTACCGTGACAAGGTGGACCATAATTAATTGAGTGTGTCGCAAATCTGTGACAAGAAGTACGCCATGATATTTAACGACAAAGAGTGTCTAATTTTGAAACCGGGATACGTGATTCCCGAGGACATGGTTGTCATGCGATCACCTCGATCAAATGATATTTATGTCTTAAATATGAGTTCTAAAGTATCAACGTCTATCGAAACGTGTTTTGTCTCAAAAGCAACCGAGAAGGACTCTATTCTATGGCATTGTAGATTGGGTCACATACATGTTCGTAAGATGAATTATTTAATTGTTAATGACCTAGTTGAGGATGTTTCTTTGAAGAACTTTAAATTATCTGACCACTGTGTTGCGTGCAAGAAAGGAAAGCAGAAGAAAAGGTCACATCCATCTAAGTTATTGAATTCCATTGATACTCCTCTTGAACGACTTCATATGGATCTCTTTGGTCCTATGAATTGTGCTAGTATCTCTGGAGATTCGTACTGTCTTGTAGTTACCGATGATTATTCAAGATACTCAGGGTTTTATTTATGAGTTCAAATGATCAAACACCTATTCTGGTACAAAACCTAATCACTAATATCGAATCACTATACAATAAAAAGGTGAGGAGAATTCGAAGTGATAATGGTACTGAATTTAAGAACATTATATTGGATTTCTTCTGCGTTCGAAAGAGAATTCACCGAGAACGGTGTTGCTGAAAGGAAGAATAGAACTCTGATTGAAGCTGCAAGAACTATGCTTGCTAATTGTAAGCTTCCCGTTCAATTCTGTAATGAGGCGGTGAATACAGCTTGTTATACGCTTAATCGGGTTCTAACTGTTAAACGAATCAAGAAGACAAGTTATGAGCTTTTAAATAATCGAAAGCCTAACTTAAAGTACTTGGAACTATTTGGGTGCCCTTGTACGATGTTGAAGAAGGATGGGGGTAAGTTTAAATAATCGAAAGCCTAACTTAAACATCATTGGAGAACTTGATGTGGGCATTCAAACACGTCATCAAGTTTCATCGTCAAGTGAGAATAATGTATTGTGTGCTTATGCAGATTTACATTCTTCTGTAATCGTAAATGTTGCTAAATTCAGTTGCTTTCTATCCCAAGTTGAGCCAACGACGCCTCGTATGGCACTTCAAGATCCTTCTTGGGTAGAAGCCATGCGAGAAGAATTACAACAATTTGCATGTTTGGGTGTTTGGGATATAATCGACAAACCCGCTAGAGTCAAGAAAGCTATTCTGACTAAGTGGGTATTTAAATGTAAGAAAGACAATCGTGGGGTGATCGTGAGGAACAAGGCACGTTTAGTGGTGCAAGGTTTCCATCAGCAAGAATGTATTGACTACACTGAAGTATATGCTCCGGTTGCAAGATTGAAGTCTATTCGAATCTTTCAAGCGTATGCTGCTTATAAGAATATCAAGGTCTATCAAATGGATGTTAAAAGTGCTTTTCTCAATGGCGAACTCACGAGGAAATGTTTGTTTTACAGCCTCCTAGCTTTGATGATCCTGATTATCCGGACCGAGTTTACCGATAAAACAAGACCCTGTATGGTCTACATCAAGCCCCGAGAGCTTGGTATGGCACGCTCGTCGACCATCTGACTGATAATGGCTTCAAGCGAGGGACTGTCTACTGCACTTTATTTCATAAGACTGTTGGTGATGATCTTCTCCTAGTTCAGATTTATGTCGACGACATTATCTTTGGGTCTACAAATGACACTTTATGTAAGGAGTTAGAGAAGTCCATGCAAACAAAGTTCGAGATGAGCTCGATGGGAGAGATGAATTTTTTTCTAGGGTTGCAAGTTCACCAGTCTGCGAAAGGAATCTTTATTCACCAGACCAAATATGTGAACGATGTCTTAAGCTGACTCAAGATATCTGCCAGAAAAATCCCTTCAACTCCTCTCCCCGTGGGTCACAATTTATCACCGGGTGAATTGGAGGATACCATTGATCCTACCCTTTATCGTGCTATGATCAGATCTTTAATGTATCTAACGGATTCTCGCCCCGACATTATGTTTGTTGTTTCTCTTTATGCTAGGTTTCAAGCAAGTCCACGAGTGACTCACCTAGCTGTGCTCAAGCGAATTCTTCGGTAACTGAGGGGAAATCCAGACATCGGGTTATGGTACCTCAAGGACGATAACTTTGAGCTTACTGCCTTTTCAGACTCGGATTACGGAGGTTGAAAGATCAACTTCAAATCAACTACGGCATGGTGTCAATTCTTAGGAAACTGGCTTGTTTCCTGGCAATGTAAGTAGCAGACGACGGTCTCTACTTCAACCGCTGAGGCAGAATATGTTGCAGCCTCGAGTTGCTGTTCCCAGGTTTTGTGGATTTAACAACATCTGCGAGACTACGGTTTGAAGTTTCTTATTACTCCTATTTTGATTGATAACTCTGCTGCCATAAGAATCACCAAAAATCCCGTACGACATTCTAAAACGAAACATATCGAAATTCGATATCATTTTATACGGGATTGTTTTGAAAAGAAATTAATCGACCTTGAGAAAGTACATACTGATTTTCAGAAAGCCGATCTATTTACCAAAGCCTTTGACAAAACTCGATTTCAATTTTTGCTTGTTTTAAATGGATTGAAGACCCTTGCTGATATCCTGAAACAAGGATAACTATCTTTATTTTCTGTTTATTTTTCTTTAAATTTTATTTTGATTTTGGTTTTTAGGGGGTGAAAAATAGAAAATACAAAACTATTATTCTTTTAGTTTGTATAGATAAAACCCAAACCCAAAAACATTTGAAAATTTAAAACCCAAAAACATTTGAAAATTTTAAAATTACAAAAATATTGTGGTTTTTGTTGTTCTTAATGTTCTTCTTTTAAATATATTTGAAAATCCAAAAACATTTTAAAATCTTGAAAAAGATAAAAAGATTGTGTTTCAGTTTGTATAGAAAAAATTAAAAAATCCAAAAAGATTGTGTTTCAGTTTGTATAGAAAAAATTAAAAAATCCAAAAAGACTGTGTTTCAGTTTGTATAGAAAAAATTAAAAAATCCAAAAAGATTGTGAAGTTTCTTTGTTTATAAAAAAAATTGAAAAAGACAAAAAGATTGTGTTTAAGTATGTATAGAGAAAAAATCAAAAAGGTTTTTGCATACGTTCGCTGAAAAGTATGTCAATTACTTATATTTTAAGGACATGTACGTGTATATGTTTGGTCCTGATGTTTACTTGTAAATGTTTGGGATAGCCATTCACCTGATAATGGAATGTAGTTGGGGCGTTCGTTATGCGTTTTTACTTAATTTTCTCGCTAAAAATTATGTCGATTATTTAAGTTTGTGAAGCATGCTTGCATGTTTTGGTCATATTATTCACTTGTGAATTGATAGGTTAGCCATTTATTTATAGATTTAATGTAACTGGGGCGAAATTTATTTTGTTTTATGCTCCTCAAAATTTTGAGTTTTTGAAGCAAAAAGAGAAAATGATAGTACATTAATTATTTTGACCCCATATCCAACAAGAAATAAGCTTAAAAGACTGAGTGCTTAATTGCATTGAGGCATTGGTAGGTCTTAAACAAACTGTTAGAGTAAAATGTTTGATATAAACATAAAGAAATGCCAAATTGAAAGAGGTGTTAGTCTCTAGCAAAAATCTCGGTGAGGATGGCATAAATGTAATAACCTGTCATACTTAAGCCTTATAGATGTTTGATCACCCAAAAATAAAATAAAGCAAATAACAAGCGTTGAGATTCTGGACACTGTGAGTCTTAATGCGGCTTAATTATCTGGGTATTCATATGCATGAATATTTCACTCTCTTTTAGAGCAAACCCAATGTAATTAAACTTGATCACTGTTGTACCTCGTACAATCTAAATTATGACTTGATCAAAATCCGTTGTTAGTCATACATTTGTTCCTCCCTTGCTCGCGTCTCAATACCATTAAGAAACGGACCCCAGGGGATACAATGTATGTAAGCCGACAGATGGACTCGTGCATACTCACTCATAGTAAAGGAAACTCAATGCATTTCTCATAAATCTTTATAAAATTCAAATTTTGATCAGCAATATAATGGTTTAAGTCAAGTTGAGGTGATATGGCAAAAATCAAATTAAGCTTGAACCGAGATTAGAGGCTGATAGTTTCAGATATTCTTTGATTTAATTGAACCGTTAATCATATCACAAAAACAGTTGAAGGTTTGTTATAAGATTTAGGTGGACAACAATACCAATGACCGACTTAACGCCAGTTATAATATCGCTGAAATATAAAACTGTGATGGAAGGGCAATCTGGTCAATATGATTCTCTGCTCAAACTCACCGAAAATCCAAAAATATGTACTGCTTTTGAAAATTTCATACAAAAACACAAAAATATTTTCCTTTTTTACATGTTAATTTTCGGATATTTTTTTGGTAAATATTTTTCATTAACAAAAGTTCAAAATTTCTAAAAGATTTTGCTTCTTCACTTACATATTATTTATTTTTAAAGTTATGTGTTTCAAAACGTAAAACACATTAAGATATTTGATCATCGAGATGTGGGTACTCGGTGATTCATTTATGTTAATTGGTTTTATTATTTAATTAATATTTAATTTAATTGATTTAATTCATTTAATTATTTAAGTTAAAATTAAATAATGTAATTCGTTAACTTTGATTCGTTAAAATAACGAATTAAAGCCATTTATAACGAATTGAATTCTAATTCGTTAAGATTAATTCGCTTCCGCCACTCTGTAACGAATGGCTACTAATTCGTTAAGATTTTAACGAATCACTTTGTAATTCGTTAAGCAACGTGTCAATTTAAGATAGCGAATCATCTGATTTGTTATTTCAAAATTCAAACGAATCGGATGATTCGTTACATTGGAAAGCGAGCCGTGTCAGACTATATAGGGAACTGTGAGGGTGTTTCGTTACACTATTAACCATTTCATCTTCTCCATATACAACATTACTCTGCTCAATTTTTTCCAGAATTTTTGACCTTCGAATCTCGTTGTTTTGTTTATATATTTTTCATCCTAAGGTATAGACGATCATACCTTCATGATTTACGTCAGAAGTTATCAGGGTTTGATGGGTTAATTATGTGACTATGTTACCGGGTTTTAGAGGTTGTCGTAAACCTTAATTTAACCTCTTTTTATTAGGCTTTGGAACACCAAATCATTATCATTGTAGTCGCAATACGATTCCGAGATCCATAGTGATCATTGATTTGGTCTTGTGTTGTTGATTACCTTTGTATCGATTTCCGATTGCACTGATTGACTGTTTAGGTTCTTGGTAATTTTCACCTTGACCAATTGAGTCAAACATTAAGATAACTTGGCCATTCGTTATGCTTAACGAATTGGAACTTATTCATGTCAAATTCGTTACGCAATTCACACAAATCAAGATAACGACTCAATATTTATAACGAATCAGATTTGCATTCGTTATTTATAACGAACTAGACTTTAACGCGTTAACTTTTAATAGTAATTCCTTAGTCCTAATTCGTTAACCATTTACTTGATAGCGAAGTAGCTGTTTTGTTATAACGAATTGCCATTCGTTATAACGAATCAGATTTTTAAACGAATGACATTTTAATTATTTTTAAAATTAAAAAAATGCTTTAAATTTTAATTATTTTTGTTAATTTTAAACTTTTAATTATATATTAACTTTATGAATATTACTATTATTTATTATCACTAATTCTCGGGTTTGATTATACAGTTCAATGGATCAAGATCCTCCCGTTGCTGCACCCCAAGAACAACCAACTCAGGATGTTCCTTTGCTTCTGTATGATAAAAGGCATAATGTCTATGCTTTTGTCGATACGAATTTTCCTGATGAGGACGTCTTTGGAGCTATGTTAGCATTTATCCGTCGTTCGCGTATCCACTATGGCGTAACTGCCAACCCTGATGGTTCGGTTCAGTATTGTTCGACAATTCTGGAATATTGCTCGATATGTGGAGATAGAGAACCACATTGCTGCTGAGGTTAATAATAGACCTGTGGTAGTATCTGTTGAAACCATTCAAAGGGTGTTGAGGTTTGATGACACTATTGATGACCCGAGCGAGTACTATAAAGATCTGATTAAAGGGTTGTTTCGGCGTTTATTTTATTCTGGTAACCTTGATGACTCCATGTATAGCAAGGAATACTTGTGTCCCCAAATAAAGTATTTACTTCATGTCCTTATACACTGCCTTGGTGGATAAAAAGCTAGGTTGACGAATGTCGTATCATGCTCCAATCGGCATTTGTTGCATTAGTTTTGAATAAGGCTTACAATTTCTCGGAAACGATCTTTGATCATCTCAAAGAAAATTGTATTCCTGAGAAACGACGAGTAAAGTTCTTGATGTATCCTCATTTCATCCAACTGTTTGTTCACTATGCGATCAGGGATTTGATGATCGATCCAACAGATGTTAATGATAAACTTATCTTGGATCACATGAAGGCAGTCACTATGCGGAGAATGAAGTAGTTCCGTCAAGATCCTACTCCTAGATTCAAAAGATTGGTTGGTCATCTGGCGAATCCAGATTATGAATGTCTTTCTAATGATCGCTGGATTCAAGATGATTCAGATTCCGAGCGTGAGAAAGGAGAAGGTGGGAATGAGGGTGATGATCATGATGATGATGGTGGTAATGGTGGTGATGGTGATGCCCATGCTGAACAACAAGCTGCGGTTGAAGCTGATTTAGCTACTACTATAGCAGCTCAACGCAAAAGAAAGGGAAAAGAGTTGGTAGTTGAAGGATCGTCTAAGCGTCGAGTGTCGGCTGCTGCTGGCATCTCATTTGGAGTTCAACCTCCAGGGCCGTCTATTTCTCAAAACTGGTGGTGCTGCTTACTACTAGCACCCCGGATCTTGCATTGACGACCACGATTACGTCGGATCCTAGGCTTGGTATGATTCCTCAATCGATCTTATCAACTATAAAAAGACCTACGACTGCTACATCGGTGGTTTATCTAACACCAATGATGATGCATCCACCGGATATTTCATTTATGAGGCTCAATCTTCCTCAATGCAATGTTAAACCTATTCCTCCTTCGTTTAATGCAATGTCTCAGGATCAGCAGACTAATATGCTTTTGAGCTTACTTCATATTTATGAAAATTAAATGTCTGCTAATCGCCTGAATCAACAACGTCTCATGGAGAATCAGAAAAGGCTGTTAAGTTATGTATCCTTCTGCCAAAAGGAAACAAAATCCCTCCGTGACATTGTTGAGTCTCATGGGTGAAAATAAAAGAACAAGAGGAAATTAGTCTGCAACAGACATGCAAAGATGATGAACTCAAGAAGCTCAAAAACGACGAAGAAGATCCAGATGCTTCAGGTACTAGAGGAAGTGAGCCTAAACAAACTCACGGCTCGGCTTCTGGTGTCGGTACGAGTGTAGTTGGTGATTCGGAAAAATAGATCATCGCTTACCATGATACTACAGCTGCTACACCCATTGAGATGATCAAGGCTGATACTATCATCTTTGTTGATGGAAAGGGGTTGGTTAGAAGCATAGTGAATGCAGACGAGATTGCTGTGGGACAGTTCTGTTGGTGCATGATGTCAGTAGTTGAGTATCTAGTGTCTGTAATCGTGTTAGTTTGATTTGTATTGATGTTTTAGTTAATTTGTTTCACAAGTTCTCCTAATATAAGCGAACTTGTGGACAAGGGAAGTTATCAATAACTTCGCCTAGTCTGTTAGGCGAAGTTGTTGATAACTATATATGTTTGGCTACGGCTTATTTTGTAAAGAGTTCAAGACGTGTAATTGTGATTTGGCTATCACGTGTTAAAGGAGTTGCAATACAACGTGTCTATTGAGTATTGTAACGTGTCTTTGTACTTGGGTTTAACGTATATCGCGTCTAACACTCGTATCGTCTTACGTAGGGATTCCGCACCTACGTAATACGAGATATTTCCGTGTAGATCCGGCTGGGAACCTACAATTGGTATCAGAGCATTTGCTCGTGATTGTGTGGTTCGGGATTATCATACGAGTGTAGAAATCGTTCCGTTCGACTATTCGCGGGATGATTTTACGTAGAAATACCGAGTTTTTGTGTCCTAACCATCTCCCACTATCAAATACAACCCATTACATCTCCACATACCTCGCAATACGTCAAATTAAAACCTGCAAAAATCTTTTGTTCATCAGGCGAAGTTGCCGCCACTGTTGGTAGGGTTTAGGCCTAAGATATAAGTTTAAGCGAAGTTATCTTTAACTTCGCCTGTCTCACAAGTTCGCTTGAATTAAGCGAAGTTGTCATTAAGTGAAGTTAACATCAGGCGAAGTTAAGAAGTAAGCGAAGTTAAGAAGCCAAGCGAAGTTGAGTATAAGCGAAGTTAAGCTTAAGCGAAGTTAAGCACAACTTCGCCTACTGGGCACTGTTCAAAATAATAAAAAATTATTTTATACTTTCCTCGTGTTTTGAGCTGTGTTTCTTTCAGCGATTACTTCAATAAACATTACCGATTTCGTGGCTTGGAAAGATCGGTTTGAGCAGTATGTTAAATATCAAGATGCTAAGATGTGTGTGTGCATTCAAGATGGATACATTCCACCAACGGCCTTGTTTGATGGTAGTGATCAGATTAAGAAGTACAATAAGATGGAAGAGGAAGAAAAGAAGATGTATGAGGCAGAGAGTAAACCTCATGCAGCAATAACCATGGCTCTTCCACAAGAAATTCTACACACCTTCAAGAAATACAAAACTGCTAGAGAGCTTTGGAAAGCTCTAGAAAAACCCAATTCTCGGTGTTCAAATATTTGAAAAATGAATCACTTGATGATATCATCACAAGATATTATCACCTGATGACCGAACTCAGCAATTACTCCATTGTATACAAAGAAGAGGAGAAAGTAGAGAAACTTCTTGATGCTCTTCCACCGAAATGGGAAATGTACACGGTTTTGATGAGAGAAGATAAAGAGTTTGCCGATTTTGATTTGGAAACAACAGTCAATAAATTACGAACTTTTGAACTTAACATGGTTCGGAAAGAGACACCAACTGATCAGGTTCAGGATCCGGGTATGTACGGTGCAAAAGTTAGTTCAAGTTCAAGCTCAAGATCAGAATCATCTGCTTACTACTCAAAGGGAGACTCAAGCTCAAACTCAACTCATGATGGTCATGTGACTCTCAACATGGAGTATCAAAGGTAAAATAGTCGATCCCGCAACTTTGGATGAAGACTATGATCAGATTGATGCTGATGATCTGGAAGAGATGGATCTGCAGTGGCAGATGGCGATGACAGTAAGAAGAGTTAAAAGGTTCATGAAGAAAACGGGTAGAAAGTTCGTTGGTGAAAGACCAGGGTTTGACAAGTCAAAGGTTCGATGCTATAACTGTCAACAAAATGGTCACTTTGCCAAGGAATGTACAAATGAGAGAGTCGAACGCAGCCAGACCAGGCCTGCACAACAAAATGGGGGAGATAGTGAGAATTAGGCTATGGTATCTAGACACAATAGTGGGTATAACTGGAATCTACAGGTTGTGGAAGTCTTCGAACAGGCAAATTTAGTTAACATAGAAACTGGAGGAAGCGAGAGGGAGAAGGGGGAAAATCAAGCTTACATGGCAGAAGTGAACGATCAGCTTTCTGAGGTAAGTTCTGAACTCCCTTGTATGCAATGCGAAAATCTGTTTGAACAATTGAAAACAATAACTGATCAGTTTGTTAGTTTGGACGCTCAATTTAAAACGTTAAAAGAAGATCATCATTAAACTAAAACTAGAGAAAACAGTTACTCGGTAAAAATAAAAGCTAGTGAAAAAAATATCAGAAGTCTTAAAGCAAGTCTAGCTGAAAAAATACAAGTAATTGATCTTAGTTATGAAGTGTTAGAAGAAAAAACCAAACTAATTGCTGACAGGGATAAACAGATAGCTGATTACCAGGTAAAAGTGGTGGAATTAAACAGAATAATTGAACAATTTAGAAACTCCTCAGCAATGCTTGATCACATCGTAAGTGTTCAACGTTCCCCAGTTAAAAAAGGGGGAATTGGATATTCTGAAGTTCCACCACCATATAACCATAACTATACGTATGATCCTAGTAATCAGAAATCTGTTGATGCTGAAATTAGTCAGACAGTTCCTGTCAAAGTTTCGATTAAAGAACCTGAAGTTAGTAAAAGCGAAACATGTAAACCTGTTTCGAATGTTAAGATTTCTGCTCCTAGTTCTGTCTCATCAAATTCGGACAAGTCATCTGAATCAAGTGAGACAAAAGAAGAGGTAGTGTTACTAAAACGTGGGGAGGAATATAAGCCAACTGAAAAGAACTCTCCCCTAAACCCGTTTGTCCCACCATATGTTAGACAAACGAATAGTAATGCAACCTCAACATCTGAAACAACTGTTGAGACGAAAGTTGAACACAGGAGTTGTTTCAGATGCAATCAAATCGGACACCTAATTGCTAATTGCCCTCTCAATCAGAGATTCAGAGGTATGAGGCCTCCGAAAACTGAGAATAAAACTAATAGTAATTACTATAATGGTAAGAATGCTAACTCTCCAAAATTCAGACATTGGACTAATCCAAGATTTCAAAGAAATCGATCTCAGCTTTTCCCAGTAAACAACCGAACCAACAATTATAATTCAGTTAATTCACTAAGGTTTGGATGCCTCATAGTCAATTCTCAAGAAGGTATCCTTATAGAACTTACAGAAATTATTCTCAAACTGACTTTGAACAGCCAAAGTACGGGATGCCGTTTAACATATTTAATCGACCCAAGACCATTAGGTCTTGGGTCCCCAGATTTTAATCCTTTGATTTAATCTTGCAGGAACAGTTGAACAGGACTGTAAACAATCGGTGGGTTGTGGATAGTGGCTGTTCCCGGCACATGACTGGTAACAAGAATTTGTTACATGAATGGAAACCTGTCTAAGGAGGAAGAGTTAGTTTCGCTGGAGAGAGCGGAGGTAGAATCAACGGTATTGGAACCGTAACAAATGGAAAAATGAAATTGGAGAAGGTGAATTTTGTAGAAGAGTTGAAGCATAATTTGTTGAGCATATCTCAGATTTGTGACAAAGAGTACACAGTGCACTTTACTAAAGATGAAGCAATTGTTCTATATCCTGGTTTCAAGATACCAGAGGCATGGGTGGTGATGAAAGCTCCAAGAGAAAAGAACACATACGTCATGGATATGAGGTCAACTGAGATGGCAACAGAAGAATCATGTCTTCTTTCAAAGGCAACTGAATCGGAGTCCGAATTATGGCATCGAAGAATGGGCCATATACATCTTCGAAAAATGAACTACATTGTCAAGAATGGGCTGGTGCTTGGTGTCCCCTTGAAGAATTTCAACTTTGAAGACCAATGCTTATCGTGCAAGAAGGGAAAGCAACACAAGAAACCTCATCACACCAAGAAGGTTAATTCAATAGTCAGCACCCTAGACTTACTTCACATGGATCTCTTCGGTCCCGTGAATGTAAAAAGTCTAGGTGGAACATCGTACCGCTTGGTAATAACTGATGATTACTCTCGATATTCTTGGGTATATTTTCTGAAGACAAAAGATGAGACGGTACAGTTGGTAATGAACTTGATTACCAAGGTTGAGAATATTATGGGGAGAAAGGTTAAGTATATCAGGACTGATAATGGGACAGAGTTCAAAAACTACCAGATGGAGATGTTTTGCTTACAGAAAGGGATAGACCACCAGTACAGCGCCCCGTATACTCCGCAACAAAATGGGGTGGCTGAGAGGAAGAACAGGACGCTAATTGAAGGAGCCAGAACCATGCTGGCTGATGCTAAACTTCCCGTGGTGTTTTGGGCTGAAGCAGTTGCCACAGCCTATTATATCCTTAATCGTGTTTTAACTGTTAAAAGGCTAAATAAAACTTGTTATGAACTTATGCATGGTCGAAAGCCAAACTTAAATGGTCTCGAACCATTCGGGTCCCCATGTACGATATTAAAGAAAAACTCTAAATTTGGTGAGAAAGCCGACGAAGGTATTTTAGTCGGATATATAGTTGGGACACCCAACAGAAGAGTCTTTAATTTATCGAACAGCAAGGTTGAAGTGGTATTTAACACCGACATCACGAGTTACAAACCACCAATGCCAAGCACGGGACCCACTGAAGCTTTTGACTATGATAAATTGTTCAAATCTTTTAATATGCCTTACTTGGATTTTGCAGAAGCTGATGAGAAAATTGCTACACAGATTCTGTATGATGAGGAAGAAAATTTTGTGCAACGTCCACAGTACGATGAATGTCAACCTTCCTCGTCAACTGCTGCTGATACCCCTGCTGCCCCTACTGAAGACGAATTTTTCAATCCTTTTCACTCTCAACAACAATCGCCCATTGATGAAATCTCTTCGAACCTGGAAGACAATCTGCAAGTCAGTGCGGTTCCGACTATTGGAGTTCACAAAAATCACCCTTTAGAGAACGTGTTAGGTGCTCTGTCTGACGAAGACGAAGCTTGAATGAGCACACCTGTGTTTATGCAAGCATTAAATAAACAGGTATCATTAACGAGTGCTTGTACACTTGCTTCATCAGCCAGATTGAACCAAAGAACTATCAAATGGCTCTAAAAGACAGCTCGTGGGTCGAATCCATGCAAGAAGAGTTAGCCCAGTTCGAGAAGATGGAGGTATGGAAATTGGTTGCAAAACCGAAGAATGTGCATGCGATTGGCACCAAATGGGTTTTCAAATGTAAGAGAGATGAGAAAGGAATAATCATCAGGAACAAGGCGAGGCTGGTCGTAAAAGGGTTTAATCAGCAAGAAGGGATCGACTACAATTAAGTGTTTGCTCCTGTGGCAAGATTGGAAGCGATTCGTTTGTTTTTGGCATTTGCTGCACACAATGAGTTGAAGGTGTTCCAGTTAGATGTGAAAAGTGCGTTTCTTAACGGTAAAGTCGATGAGGTTGTGTACGTTGAGCAGCCTCCAGGTTTTCCTGACCCAGACTTTACTGATCACGTGTACAAGTTAAGTAAAGCGCTATATGGACTACATCAGGCCCCTCGTGCCTGGTACGCAACCTTGTCTGATTACTTACTTGAGAATGGGTTCAAAAGAGGAAAGATCGACAGCACGCTGTTTGTCAAGAAAAAGGGGGGAGACTTTCTCCTAGTTCAAGTCTACGTGGACGACATCATCTTTGCTGCTTCAAAAGTCGCCATGTGTCAGGAATTTGAGGAAGTCATGAAAAGGAGGTTTGAAATGAGTGCAATGGGTGAATTAACTTTCTTTTTAGGATTGCAGGTTGATCAGAAGAAGGAGGGGTTGTTCATCCATCAAACTAAATATGTCCAAGACGTTATCAAACGCTTCAAGATGGAGGACAACACACCATTTGATACTCCGGTCTGCGTCAACCACTAGCTGGGTGCTGATTCAGACAGTGACGCAGATGTGGACCCCACCCAATATCGAGCAATCATAGGTTCTTTAATGTATTTAACTGCATCTAGACCTGACATTATGTTTGCAGTTTGTCTCTGTGCTCGATTTTAGGCAAGCCTAAAGGAATCTCACATGAAGGGAGTGAAGAGAATACTGCGGTATCTCAAAGGCAAGCCTAAGCTGGGATTGTGGTACACGAAAGGAGGAGACTTGGATTTGGTCGCTTATATAGATTCTGACTATGGAGGTTGAAATCAGAACAGGAAGTCCACGACCGGTGGATGTCAGTTTATGGGAGGAAGATTGGTTTCGTGGCAGTGCAAGAAGCAGACCTCTGTAGCCATTTCTACCTGTGAAGCAGAGTACATGGCAGCATCAAATTGCTGCTCCCAGGTTCTTTGGATACAACAGCAATTGCGCAATTACGGTCTGAATTTCACTCAAACTCCTATTTGCATTGATAACACTGCAACGATCTCAGTAACTAACAATCCCGTAAAGCACAGCAAAACTAAACACATTGACATTCGTCATCATTTTATACGGGATTGTGCTGAGAATAAATTAATAGTGCTCGAAAAGGTTGATTCGTTAGATAATTTCGCTGATCTTTTTACTAAAGCGTTTGACAGAACTCGTTTTCAAAACCTTGTTGAGTTTAATGGGATGATCAATCCCGAGTAACCGTATTTTTAGTTTTTACTTAAAAAAAAAAAAAACGTCACTATCGCTTAGAATTATGTCGGTTGCTTCAGTTTGAAGGACATATCTTCGAATGTGTTTCGTCCTCACTTCTACCAGTAGATTATGAGGATAGCCATTAACCAGATGACTGAAAGCGACTGGGGCGGTTTATGATGTGTATTTATTCTTTCGCTGAAAAGTAGTCGTTCATACTTAGTTAAAAGGACGCATATTCGTATGTGGTCGGTCCAGCTGATCCATTGGATCTTCAGGATAGCCGTTTACCTGATGACTTTGACTTGATCGGGGCGATAGAATTTGAATTTTTTTTTGGGAGATGATATAATTTTTCAAGTCTACATCTTCGTAAGAAGTTTCTATACAATATTTCAGAGAAAATTGATCCAACCTTGGAAAGTGATACTCAAACTATTTCTGTGTGCTTAACTAGTGAAGTTATTAGGCCTAAAAGACTCTAGAACAGTCAGTGTATGTTATGGTAGCTCTTTATGGTGCGTAAAAGTAGAAGTGATACTAACTAAATCCTCTTGATTTAAAGGGACAACTCATTAAGAGTTGTGTATGTCTCCATATATATCTTTCCGAATGATAGGCCGAAAAGTGATTACCCAGTCATACACGAGCCCGTGAGTGTTCTGATTCCCGAGAAGATGGTGTGTCAAGAAACTGCAGTGATCCAGATTCGGGACTTGCAGTAGTCTACTGTTTGAAGCTATGTAAAATTTTATCAAAAAAAAAATGAGTTTAAGTCTTCTGAAGTTTATTATATTATTATATTATACTTATCATTCAAGAGGCAAGAAAGATAATGGGATGAACACTCTAAAGATCAGATGTACTTATTGTTTACTCAGACACTACGGGTCGAGGTCAACTCGGGGTGACTTGGGGAAAGCCAAATACGCTTTGAGAATAGATAGGAGACATCACTTCTTTGATGTGTTGTACGTTTAAATTTTGAGCTTAATTGAACCTAATCCATATCACAGATTCGATGAAAACCATACTAAGTCGTATACCTGCTTACAACCTGTTTCTTCATGTCATAATACCGCTGAACATGGATCTATGTGACAGTCACTTAAGTAGTATGATTCCTGTTCGGATCTTTTCTAGAACATGCTAGTCCCTATCAAGACTGAAATTTGATCCCGTGTACTTTATTTCTAACATTTTCATTGCATATTTTGTTTTATGGTTTAATACCTGGTTACTTGGTCTTTGATCGTAACATATAACTCTTTAAAGGAAGGTTTTAAAGGAAAATTGAATAATGTTCAAACTTATAAGGGTCTGTTTTGCAAGTTTAAGAATAAGCGAAGTTGTGAAAGGGCGAACTTGTTACTAGGCGAAGTTAAGGGGTAAGTGAAGTTAACCCTAACTTCGCCTGTGTAATGTTCTGCCCTATATAAGGGTCAACTTGGTCAACTATTTACATAATTTTACTAAACCTAGGCGAACTTATCATAACAACCCTCGGCGAACTTGTCAATCGAATCAAACCTTGTTATTATTCCTCAATTTCTACTCGTATTAAAGGTGTGTAGGGTTGGGATAATGTATAATCAATGTTAATCATGATAATAAGATGTTGTTTCGGTCTGATTCGAGACCTCGTTCATGCTAACCTTTAAACACCCACTTTTCAAACTCGTTTTTAACGTGTTCGTAACCAACTTGATCGTCTAGATCTCTTTAGTAACATGTTTTTTAGCGTCCACAATCATCAACTTCAACATGCAAACCCTCGTTTGGCCTACTGGACAATCGCCGTTTCAGTTCAGGCAAAGTTATGGTTAGGCGAAGTTATCCTTAACTACGCCTAAGGCTTAACTTCGCCTGTTACTTTAAATTTTAATTAATCAGGGGCGAAGTAGTTTAAGGGGCGAAGTTATGATTAGGCGAAGTTATTCTTAACTTCGCCTTAGGCTTAACTTCGCCTAATGCTTTAAATACTATTTAAAAGTTAATCTGTTGTCAGGCGAAGTTATTGTATAGGCGAAGTTGTGCTCAACTTCGCCCTATGTCTAACTTCGCTTGCACACTAATGTTAATCTTAAAATCGCTCATGGTAATAAGCGAAGTTACGATCTGCTTTGACGATTCTCTAACTTAGACCGTTTGTGGAGCAGATATTGCAGCTGTAGCAGGAGCCGGTGGTGCCGGTGGTGACGAAGGTGGTGATAACAACCGCCAATTCTTTCCGGGGCACAATATGTACATAACACTGGACCCGGATGCTAGCGGTGTTGATGACTATCGCGAGATCATCACTTTTTTGATCCGCTCGCGTATCTTCCATGCATTTTCTACAACTCTGTCCATCTCTCTGCCGAACATAGAAGACTTCTGGCAGACGGTTGAATACGATTGCAAAATCGAGCCCCCCCGGTAATGCGCGCCACCGTTAACAATCAGGTGGTGCAGTTCTCATCGGAACAGATAAGGGTCGCTTTTAGTTTGGGAACGAAACGAGAGATGACCCTACAGACTTTGTTGCTCCATTCAGAGATGGTGCATTTTTAAGAATGGGTTATTCTGGTCCATTGGGTGACACTCAGAGACGTAAAGGATTTTTGTTGGATCAATGGCGCTTTCTCATGCACGTGATGATCGTGTGCATGTCAGGTAGAAAGGCTGGTACGGACGGGATGGGTGCGACGATGCAGTCGGCAATGACAGCATTGACTTACAACAAGCATTACAGCTTCAGTCAGATGGTGTTTTTTGAGATAGACCGTCAGAGACGAGCGGTGACTCGTGAAAGATTCTTGATGTATCCACGGTTTTTACAAATGATCTTGAATCACGTATCTCCTTCGCTACCTCAGCGCCGACCGATTCGTTATGTAGAGAGTGTCAACAAGAGAATATTTTCACAATGCAGATCATCAAGTGCTCGAAGTAAACCAGAGCTTTGTCCACGACATACTCCGCTTTTTGGTTATTTGATCAACCCGGCGTATGTTGCTCCTCGTGGAGACGAGTTTCGGAATCCGGAACCGCAACAGGCTGCGGTTTCTCAACCACCACCTGTGGTACAGCAGGCATTGCCTGCTGCTCCTGTTGTGGCGACGGAGGAACACGTAGACCTTGAAGCGGCTTTTGGTGGCCAAGGATTTTTTGACATGGAACGAGTTGATCCTGAGGAAGAGGTTCAGGTTTCAGTTGCACAGGTTTCTAGTATGGATGTGCCATTGGTAGCTACGTCAGTAGCTGATTCTGAAAGAACCGACTCTGACTCCTCAGCTGATGATGTTGCTGAAGCAAGACAAATACTGGTCGCTCAAGAAAGGATTCATGGGAAAAGAAAGAAAGATACAGATGACAGTGAATCTGATTTTGAGGAGGAGTTGGGTCGTTTGATTCATCGATCAAAGAGGTCAAGAACGGGTGAAGGATTGGGAGCTGGTGAAAGCTCGAGGGTGGTTCGTTTCTCTCCACCTGCTCTGTCTGGTATGACTATGGTCCCTGCATCGTTGCCTGTCACATGACCGATCACCTCAGGTGCCCCCGTTTTGACAACATCATCTTCTTTTGGCATTCCACCTACCACATTTCAGCTTTCGACTCCAGAAATTGTTTCCTTGCCACCTCCTACACTTACTCCATCGGAGGTTGTTGCAAGATTCGTTGAGTCGACGCTGGTTGCCACCGCAGGGTTATCTGTTACAATACCACCTGCGGTTACGTTTCAACCTGTTTCTGGTGTCCCGGCTACTTTGGGGATCCCTTCACCGTATGCTCAAGACACCTCTCATATGAGTTTTGATTTTGATGCAACCTTATCTGACTTGGACAGAATAGAAGCTCTTGAAAGGGTCGTGGCGGAACAGTCGAGAATAAATCTGATCCAGACTCACGCTATTCAGCGCCTTGTTACAGAGAATCAGATTCAGTCGTCCCTCCTGATTGAGCACGGTAAACTTTTTGATGCTTTGAAATAGTTCTTGGCATCTCAGGGGGAGACGAGCTGCAAACGCGACGAGTTGAGGACGAAGAAGAGGAATGATCGAGACGATGATCCCAATGCATCGAAAGGTGCAGGTGGTGAGTTGCCAAGAACTGAACAAGCTCTTGGGACTTCCACATCTCAGGGGGAGTCTACTGGTGCAACTGGTGAATCGGGGGGTGATGACGTGGTGGTAGTGGATGATGAGGAGATGGTGGATGTTGATATTGAAGTGACGATGATGTGTTACCGATTGAAGAGATTGAGAAGATAGGGGCTGAGATTGTGATTGACAGTGAGGTTGAAGAGGGAGAGATTGTGGAGGATAACATTGAGCATGAAATTCCAGTAGCTGATAAGCCAAATTTGGGTCAAGATACGGGAAGCGAGGAGACTGAATGGGAAGAGCAGCCAAGATGGAAAGAAGGCTATGCTCAATGGCTTGTAAATACAAAGAAACCAGCGGTCCCAACTATGTTTAAGAAGAGTTACAACATCAAAGGGAATGTTGAATCGAAGAAGGGGGTTATATGCTGGTTGTACGATGAGCAGTTGAGGCTGTTTGTGATTAAAGGTTTTGACGGAGTTCAGTATTTCAAGAGATTGTTGAGATCGTTTAATACCTTGCCGGAGTGTGAGGTGAAGGACTTAGCCAAGTTGGGGTTGATAAACAGGAGTGATGATAATATGGCTAGGATTATTGGGAAGATCGTTTGGAAAGAAAGTATAAAAAATAAAAAGTTCGAGTTATTAAAGCCGCAGAAAGGAAAGCTCGTTGAAGATAAAGACAGAGGTATGAGAGCTGATGGCAAACGTTGGATGATAATGAAGTATAAGCCGATCCGGTGTTTAAAAGAAGTGCCGATGAAACAAATGTCCAAGGATGTCTTAAAGAATCTGAAATGGTGGTATGTTGATAGTGAAACAGCTGAAGCGGTGATGGAGGATGAAGATGAACAAGAGTTGCTGAGAGTGTATGATCCAATGCACTTGGTGAATTTGTCTCAAGCTGACTTGCAGGTGCTGAACGAGAAAAATATATTCTATATTCCTGCATGGAAAGAAGAAGGAAAGAAATATCAGAGAGTAGTTTCGGTTTGTGTCAGAGAAGGCGTTCATGCTTGAAGACGGGTGACTCGAGAGTTTTGGGATTACAAGACACGTGATTGAAGATTGAGATATGAAGCTACTGCCAAGGGGGAGTCTGTTGGTGCATGATGTCAGTAGTTCAGTATCTAGTGTCTGTAATCGTGTTAGTTTGATTTGTATTGATATTTTAGTTAATTTGTCTCACAAGTTCGCCTAATATAAGCTAACTTGTGGACAAGCTAAGTTATCAACAACTTCGCCTAGTCTGTTAGGCGAAGTTGTCGATAACTATATATGTTTGGCTACGGCTTATTTTTAAAGAGTTCAGGACGTGTAATTGTGATTTGGCTATCACGTGTTAAAGGAGTTGCAATACAACGTGTCTATTGAGTATTGTAACGTGTCTTTGTACTTGGGTTTAACGTATATCGCGTCTAACACTCGTATCGTCTTACGTAGGGATTCCGCACCTACGTAATACGAGATAATTCCATGTAGATCCGGCTGGGAACCTACAAGTTCGTTGAAAGGTCCCTAAGACGAGAGCAGATTTCGATCTTGCTTGGTTTGAATGATGACGAGTTAACTGTGTTAGAGGCTGAGGAGGACGTGGAGGTTGTGAAAGGTGATCAGATCTTAAATGATCCGATTGTTGAGATGAATACGACATTTATTTATTTATGAGGATGAGGATGTAGAGATCGAGGACATGACTGCTGAGGAATACCCTGATCTATTTCAACACACCAATGTTGATCAGGGTGCTCCAATATTTACTAAGGAAACGGTCAAAGCAGCAGAAGATCATTTGGAGAAGACCTCCAAGGGCAAGAATGTTGTTGATACGAGATTTGATTCAAATCCCGATCCTTCTGTTGCTGACATTCAGAGTTGGTTTGCTCATAGAGACAAGAGAGCTCGGAAGATTATTGATGCACACCGATATGTTGATCATGAATTAAAGGTAGAAGCCATTGCACGTGCCAAAGCAAATCAGAGGACTTCATTCAAGGCTGTGTTTAAATTACAAGGTGACATTATTTCTTGGTTGTTTGATTCTGAATTAAAAGTATGTATTATAAAATGGGAGAAGGGTGTTCAGTACTATGAAAAGATGTCTGACGTCCTCTTATTGCCAAGATGGGATGTGAGTGCTCTTACGTATCGTCCGTTTATTAACCATGGTGGGAACCATCAAGCAAGTTGGTTTCACCAACACTTGTTGTTCGAGGTGAACAACGGGTTTAAATTTTTTAAGCCATAAATTCCAATCCGCAAGCGTATCGATGAGATCGATCCATGGAAAGGACGGGTTGGAGAAAGTTGGTTCTTAAGGTAAAGCCGCCAAAGAACATGAAGCATGTACCAGTGAAGACATTGAACCAACCCATGTATTTATCTTTCAACCGCTGGTACTACGATAACCGAACTGGCGAGGCCGTTATGGTGTTGGGTAAAGGATTAAAGGCCGAGCTGATAAAGATCATTGATCTGATGTGGCTTGTGAATTTAACGGAGACCGACAATGACGTGTTATTCAAGAATAATATATTGATTGAGAGTCGTGAAGACTATGACCGAGCAATGCAGTTTCAACGCGTTGTTCGTGTGTGTCATGAACATGGTATTCACAGCTACAGAGATTGGCAGACAAGACGCTTCAAGTAATTTAAAGACAAAGAGCTCAAGACGAGGGGGTGTCTGTTAGTACACGGTTTTGCGTCTCGAGTCTTTGTAATTATCATTAATGTATTTATCGTTTAATAAATGTAATAATTATTAAGATATTGAGTTAGTTCTTAAGGAAGTCATCTAGTTCGTTAAGGATGTTTAACGAACTAGACTTAAGTTATGTTCC
Organism: Bidens hawaiensis; assembly: GCF_021521415.1. Taxonomy (NCBI): domain Eukaryota; kingdom Viridiplantae; phylum Streptophyta; class Magnoliopsida; order Asterales; family Asteraceae; genus Bidens; species Bidens hawaiensis. Next base: position 45,698 of record NW_027491678.1, read on the forward strand.
CTCCTGATTCGTTTAGGATGTTTAACGAATCAGGGGGTGTTTCGTTAAGTTATTTCGTTTAATGTAATGTAACGAAGTCGGTGTCTAGTTCGTTATGGAATGTTAACGAACTAGACCCGTCTTCTATATATAGTGGTGTGTCCACTGTTTAAGTTAAGTTTTGAGAATTATATTATTGAACCTCTGTCCAGATCTCTCTCAAGCTTCATTAACGTATTCTGTCTTAATATTATACGTACACATATATACAATTAATACTAATACAAATATATAACATATAAATCGATTACGAGCATCATGACCTAGATCCGTATAATTGATTAAGTAATCCTAGATCTGAGATCGTTTCTAGGGTTCCACAAAATGCTTATCCGACGAATCACTGGTTGTTCCCGTTGAGGATATCCGAGTTGATGACAAGCTTCGATTTGTCAAGGAGCCTATAGAAGTCATGGACTGGAAAATACAAAAGCTCAGATGAAATCGAATCAAACTAGTCAAAGTTCGTTGGAACTCAAGACTAGGTCCCGAGTTCACCTGGGAACGACAAGACCAGATGAAATGAAAATATCCTCATCTGTTTCCAGTAGAGTCAAAAGCTAGTGACACTTCCTAAATTACGGGACGAAATTTCTTAAATGAAGGGAGAATGTAATATCTAGCAAAATTTTTGTTAATGTAATCATGATTATCCATCCTAACATCACTTTATTAATAAAATCTTTCTTTATTAAGGTTTATTATCTTTCAAAGTCAACAAAAAGTCCAAATTTTGACTTGAAACGAGAAAAACGTGCAAATACCTCGGGCAGTGAGCCATAAAGTAAATAAATCATTAGAGCAATTAAACAATCTCAAAAATTCAAAATATATATATGAAAACATGTGAGACAACATAAAAATATAATTTAGGAAGGCTCAAATCACAAAATTTGGAAACTAAGCGAACACGAGTCAGTACAGGACCCGGGAAGAACCCCACATGAATTATTTTCAAGAAAATGATTTTTATGGTCCATATTGTCAGAAATTTGATTTCGTTCAAAGTCTGACAAAAATTATTTAAAACGGAGTTCATTTGGATATTTAAAACACTTAATACGTTAAATGAATAACCAAAATCAACTAATTTATAACCCAACCCTTTCACATAGCCCACCCCCACCCTTGGACAACTCATCCTACACTTGTCCCCATTTTCATTCTTCCAACTCAACCTTTAATCATTACCTTCTAGAACAATCGCACTCGTTAACTAACTAAACACTCCACATACCAATCTAACCCACCAACTCACCACTCTAATTATCCAACACAACACTCTACACCTCCTCCCTCTTCTTTCTAGAAAACTCACGGCCCAAAACACCCCTTAACCATTCAAATCATATACGAATCAATAATTAAACACACGTATACACATAATCAAGATCAATGGAGGTTTAAGAGATTTGAAGATACTAGGAAGGATTAAGCAATTAAGGAGTCATTAGAAAGGAATAAATCTAGGGAACACACACATCACCATATTTATCAAAATCAAGAAATCAAGTAAGTATTGTATTATGGTTAATTAAGTATTTGTAAGGGCCCGATCCCGGTGCCTTACTTTGGACGTTGGATTTACTCATAAACACAGTTCTAAATATCAGAGTTAATAAAAACTTTACGCCGTATATAAAAACTTCAAACCAATATATTACATAACCAACAATTCTTGTCTTAACGAGCATTCATGAGGTGTAGTAAAACACACTTACTTTCCTTATGATTTTATCATGGTTTTTATGCTTAATTGCTTATTTTATGAAAGTATTGGGGGTTAAGTGTAATAATTTACAAAGTTTAAATGTTAATTGTAGGTTTATGAAAGATGGTGAAAAAAAGAGTTAAGTTGGAAGACTTTAGGGGCCTTTTTGGTCAAGTTTCAATGCTACAACTCAAGGCCCGACCCAAGCCCACAAGTTAGAAGCCTTACATGATATTATATTAAATTAATTAACTTAGTTTTCAGCCATTATCCAGCCCTAAATCCTGAATTAAAAAAGAACCCTAACTCCTGCCAAGGTTGCGATCGGCAGCAGCAAAGGAAGAGAAAAAAAGAAATTTGTGGCGGCTGTGGTGGCTGTTGTGACGGCTGGAGAGGAATAAGAACACCAAGGAGAGTCTTGTGCAGCTACAAGGCATCAAATACATCCATAAACTCAGCTCAATAACCTTAAGTATCATCTTTAAACTTTGTTTCTTGTTCAAGAACCCTAACTAGTTGAATTGATCTTTTTCTTTGGATTGTTTTGCAAGTAATTGATTGTTTGACTTTGATTTAGTTATTCTTGGATTTTGAATGAGTTTGATTATATTTATGTTGATGTTTATTATGTTTTACTTGAATGTTAATGGTTGTCCAAACTTAATGAGTAGCTAATCTTGTTTGTTCTACCTAGGTTTGATGAATATTTTTTGGTTTTGACTAGTAATACGGATTGTTAATGACCATGGCTTAAATTGTTAATGTAAAGTTTGATTTAATAGTAAATTAGATTGTGTTTAGTGGCTGTGTTTTGTTTTATTATACCTAATAACCTCGTGCTTTAATTAATTGAATCGGTTTTGATTAGTTGTTGCATGTTTAAGGCTCTTTACTTTGTGTTTAGGGTTTATTTGCGGGAAGTACAACCGTAGGGATAAGTGGGTAAATTAATTAGATAAAATCAGTTGTGAAACACCTTCTTAGAGACTGAGATGTGATAAGAAGTAAACTCGTCTCATTACTTTTACTTGTTAGAATTAAGATCGCGCGAGAGCGGGTTTTGTTCTTGTCGGGTTTGGGTGTTTGAGCGATTAGTTGGTGTAGTTTAAGTTAAGTTGAATTGTTCCTCTATCCTTGGTTGCATAGTATTCGTTTCCATTAGGCTAGTGTGTCGGTGAGACCGAGAGGTGAGTCGGCATTAGAACACGTTAATAATTTGTTTTCCCGGTTTGTTCTTAAAATCAACTAAAATAATTTAGAGTTTGTTAGTGAGACCGAGGGGTGATCTGACCTTCTTGAGCGAACCTTAGTTGTGTCATTATTTAGGACCGGTGTCGTGAGAGTTTTCAATCCATTGTCTTGTCATCTCGTTCAATATGATTCTTACCTAGGTAGACGTTTTTATCACTGCAGTCAAAGTTTCCGAAGTTTTATTAAAAGTTTTCATTTAGTTAAGTTAAGTAGTTAAATCAATTCTAAATAAAACCAATTAAATATTTTGGTGAGTCTTGGTTAGAGTTTAGTGATTATAAACGTTTTCACGTGTCTTCGAGTTCGATATCCGGACTTTCCTCATCTGTGCTATACGCGACCGGTACACTTGTCGTTTGTGTGAACTAGGATAGATTGTTTGGTTTTTAAAGCTTAGTTGCGACTTGTGTTTTATTTATATATATATATATATATATATATATATATATATATATATATATATATATATATATATTTTCGCACATCAGTTCAAATCATTTAAACATAAAACATTGTCTTTTAAATAACGTATCATTTCCTTGAGATGCTAGTGTCTTCAATTCCATGCCATATGGATCCCCTCAAGCGGGCTGCCTCATTCTACTCACCTGCATGCATACTAAAAGTCAGCTACGCTGAGTGAGTTTTAGTTAATCATACAAAATACAATCAGTTCACATACTTGCACACATGCCCGAAGGTGTGTACATCATTCATACTTTACTTTACTTTACATACATAACTATCCATACTACGCAAAGAGCCTTCCGCCCTGTAACCTCACAGATATTATAAGGGTCTCGTCCCCAACATCACATATATTATTAGGGTCTGGTCCCTATCCTCACATATATTATTAGGTTCTGGTCCCTATCCTCACATATATTATTAGGTTCTGGTCCCTTTGTTTCGTGCAACTGTAACATACCTGTCTTTACATACCTTCCTTAATAATACGTGCAATATCCAAAGATCGTTAACGTACTATCAACATAACATACATACATCATTCCTACATCATATATATGTCAATCCTATCTTTAACTACCACCTGACGGTACATGCAATATCCGAAGATCGTTCACGCACCGTCAAGAAATTACAATATATAAATCTTACCAAGCATACACTTACAACTTAAGGTAAGTGTATTAAATATCACATAGAGTATGCACACAGCCCCGAAAAGGTAACAAGGAAGTGGGGCTAGAAACTCACCTGAACGCGATTACGTTCACCGTTTATGGTTATTCCTTTCTTGAGCTGTGCACGACTAACTGTATAACAATTACACGTATCAATTAACTATAACTACCCATATCGCGTTTCTAGTCTAATTATAACCATCAATGAACGGGGGTCCGGGGGGCAGCGCCCCTGGAACCGGGGTTCTGGGGACGGCAGCCCCTGGCTGGGGTTAACCTCTCAATCCTTTATGGTATCTTCTATAAATTAATAAAGTTCAAGGGCTATTTTATAATTAAATCATACTTTTTCTATGTCCAGGGACTGCCCTGTCGTTTATCAAACTTCTAGTTCGTTACTGGGCTATTAATGAATTGGGTTCATAACGAATGACCCTTTCGTTACTTTATAACGAATTGACCATTATAACGAACTGGTCCTTGTAACGAATCAGACCTTATAACGAACTGGTCCTTTGACGAACTGAACCCTCTAGTTCGTTATCTCCTTTTAACGAATGACTATAAAGAATTGGGGTTAATTCGTTATCTTTTTCATTAACGAACTGGATACGAACTAAGGCTAGTTCGTTAAGCTTCCTTTAACGAATCATCTGGCGAATTGCCTCTAGTTCGTTAACTCCCCGTTAACGAATTACGGTTGTTCAGAGAATGCCAGAAACATTCTTTGACGGCTTAACCTCGTACTTGCCTTTTCCGGCGCCGCCATTGCCGGAAAACCGGGATCTCGCCGGAAAGTGAGATCTCGTTTATATCACCACCGTTTTCAACGTTTTTCGTCCCGTTCGATCCAGATCTGAGCTATGGTGACCCCTAAGCTCATCTTAGGTTCGGTTTATACCCGATTACACCCGGTCTCGTGACTTTAATGGTTCAAAGGTGTCGGCTCGTCGTTTTGTGACTAAATCTAACGGGTTTGAGTTCATACAATATCATACTATCATTACCTTGGATCGAGATCGGTTTTCTTTCATGGTTTGGGTAGAGTAAAGAGAGAAACTAGAGAGAGAGCTTAAGTGTGTGTTTTGATGGTGTATGGAATATGTGTAAACAAAGGAATTAAATGGGTAATTAAGGTTTATATAATTATGGACCATGGACATAAGTCTATGGTCTTTTTCTTCTTTCCTTCTTAATCCAAGTCCATAACCCATATCCATTTAATCCAACACTAGCCTGACTCATAATAACTCATGTTTTCTTTTTATTAACCGAAACGAGAAAACGGGATGTTACAAGTCTTCCCTTCTTAAAGAGGTTTCGTCCCCGAAACCTAACTGTTACATAAACAAATTCGATAAAACTTGTGCATCTCTTCCTCGGCTTCCCATGTAGCGTCTGATCCCTTGCGATGCTTCCATATCACTTTCACTAATGGGATAACTTTACGACGAAGCTGCTTTTCCTTGCGGTTGACGGGTGGTCCATGGGACAACCCTTAATTAATTTAAAGCCGTAATTATCATGTTTTGTATTGGTTTATTTGGTGGAATTAGATGACTACGGTTTGTTCGGTAAATTGTAGGTACAAAGGATGTTCCGGAACTATTATGGTGTATAATGAAGAAACCAAAGGAACCGACGAGTTGAGAAGACCAAAAAAGTGAAGAAATTGAAGTTTCGTGGCTGAAGTCCACCGTGACCTACGGTGTAGACCGTGGGCTACGGTCCAAGATTGACAAAAATGGCAGAGGGCACCGTACCATGGCAAATATGGGCACCGTGAGGACCACCGTGACCCACGGTGTACACCGTGGGCCACGGTCCAGCATTTCAGAAGTCCAGCGTGACCCACGATGTAGACCGTGGGCCACGGTTTATGTCGTAACTGCCGAATTCTTGTGCTCTATTACTCGTTTTTTGGCTAGACTTTTCATTATCTTTCATTCACATCTACCTATGGACGACTTTTTGAGAGCAAAGACAATACTTTGGGAATTCTTATCATTAGTTTGGGTTTGTGATTTGTATGATTACCCTAATTGATGTGATGTTGAATCAAACTATGTGTGGCTAATCATCTTCATGTTCTCTCCCGAATTGTAAGGTTTTCTAATTGAATATTTGTTAATTGTTTATGTTATTGGTGAGATAGTATTTTGATCATATGATTATTGTGCTATGGTGATTGTGTATTTGTTTGTAATTGTTAGTGTGGTATAAATTCGTGTTCTTGACTATTCGTTCTAGGTGCTATAGGCAATCGAGATTTAGTAGAAGAGAATTAGGGTTTGCTATACTATATTGATTATTCAGTGATAACCTTGCGTTTTTTATAATCCAAGTACTTCGTCCTCTTTGATCACTTTCAAATTCACTTTCACGAACTATAATTGTGTAGTTCATCCCATAAGTAAACATTAACTTTATCAACATTGAAAACCTGAAATCGGGAGAGAGCATTCTTTCTCTTATTGTTTAAAACTCGTTTAATTGTTTTAGTTATTTTCGTTAATCAAAATCAAACAACCAACTATTTGAATTTAATTTTTGCATTTAGTTTAATATAGATAAATTTCATAACTACTTCGTAACACAATTCCACAAACTCTCTGTGTTCGATACCTGCTTACCGCTAGCTAATAGTTGTAGTCGGTTTATTTTTGAGTTAGTCTTCGACCTCACGTCATCGGTCAACAATATATATTGGTTGCTCAATGTAGTTCAACTGTTCATCAACCTCAATGTCCATCAATGACACATGAGATTTGTCATCTGCCATACATTTCCCCGGGTGAGAAACATGGAAGGTTGAATGATTTCCTTCTAACTCTTCGGGCAATTCCAGCTTATAAGTCGTTTCACCCACACGATCTATAATCTTAAACGGTCCAATGTACCTCGGACTCAACTTTCCTCTTGTCCTGAAACGAATGATTCCTTTCCAAGGTGAGACCTTGAGCATCACATTGTCATCAACGTTAAACTCAATCGGCCATCACCGCTTATCAGCATATGAATTCTGTCTGTCTTGAGCAGCATTCATTCATGCCTTGATATGATCGAACTTTGAAGAAGTTTCTTGCACAACTTCTAAACTTCCCATCTCTTTTTGACCAATCTCTCCCCAACATACCGGGGTTCTACATCGTCTACCGTAAAGCATCTCGAACGCTGGCATACCAATACTTGAATGGCAGCTGTTGTTATAAGAGAACTCTGCCAAATGCAGATGATCACCCCAACTTCCTCCAAAGTCTAAAATACAAGCACGTAACATATCCCCAAGGGTTTGGATCGTCCTTTCAGACTGTCCTTCTGTTTGAGGATGATACGTCATACTGATTTTCAACCTCGTCCCCATAGCTTCATGGAACTTCTTCCAGAACCTCGAAGTAAACCGAGTATCTCTATCGAACACGATCGATAACGGTACTCCGTGCTTGGATACAACATCTTTAATGAACAAGCTTTCTAACGTTTCTGACGAGATAGCCTCTCGTATAGGCAGAAAATGAGCACACTTGGTCAAACGGTCCACAATCACCCAGATGGTATCATGATGCCTAGCTGTACGAGGCAGCTTAGTTATGAAGTCCATGGTGATGTGTTCCCATTTCCGTTTAGGGTTCTCCAGCAGTTGCATTTTTCCATAAGGCTTTTGATGTTCGGACTTGACTTGTAAACAAGTTAGGCACTTACTGAAATAATCTACTACATCATTCTTCATTCCTGGCCACCAGTAATCTCTTTTCAAATCTTGGTACATCTTCGTGGTTCCTGGGTGAATTAAATATCTTGACTTATGAGCTTCGTCTAAGATTCTACCTCTAAGATCTCCATGGCGAGGAATCCACATACGTTCAAACCTATTCTTAACACCATGTGTTTTCCATCAACTCATCTTGCTGGCCGTAAATTCTCTCTTTCTTCGCTAACCCTTCATCCACTAATACCTCTGACTGCACTCTGATGATTTCTTCAAAAATACTTGAATTCATAATCAACTGGTATGCCTTTACTATTGCAATGACTTTGCTCATTCTTACGACTTAGCGCGTCGGAGACCACATTAGCTTTACTAGGATATTATTTAATGTCGCAGTCTTAATGCTTAATCAACTCCAACCATCTACTCTGTCTCATGTTCTATTCCTTATGATCGAAGAAGTACTTTAAGCTCTTATGATCTGTGTAAATGGTACACTTAGTACCATAAAGATAATGTCTCCATATCTTAAGAGCATGCACTACCGCTGCTAACTCTATATAATGCGTAGGGTAAGTACTCTCATGAACTTTCAACTGTCTAGACGTGTAGGCGATCACTCTTCCTCGTTGCATCAACACGCAACCTAACCCACGATGCGAAGCATCAGTACAAACAACCAAGTCCTCGTCACCATCGGGTAAAGCAAGGATTGGAGCTTGCTTGAGTATTTTCTTTAATTCCTCAAAAGCTTCTTCTTGAAACTTACCCCAACTGAATACTATCGACGTTCGGGTCATACCGGTCAACGGTGCGGCTATCTTGGAGAAACCTTCGATGAATCTCCTATAGTAGCCAGCTAACCCAAAGAAGCTTCGTATATCATTCGGATTCTGTGGAGTCTTCCAATTCTTTATCGCTTCAATCTTAGCTGGATCCATGGTAATCCCTTCAGGATTTATCACGTGACCTAGAAATTGCACTTCTCGTAACCAGAAAGCGCACTTCGAAAACATAGCATACAACTTTTCTCCCTTTAGAACCTCCAATAATTCTCTCAGATACTCGGAATGATCATACTCGCTCTTTTAATAAATCAATATACCATATATGAAAACGATAACTGACTTATCCAACATTGGCTAACACCCTATTCATTATATCCATAAATGTTGCAGGAGCATTTGTTAGACCGAATGACGTCACGAGGAATTCGTAGTGTCTATATCAAGTTCGAAACGCTGTCTTAAGGATGTCTGCCTCCTTCACCTTCAGTTGATGATAGCCTGATCTGAGATCTATTCGCGAGAATCAACTTGAACCTTGCAATTGGTCAAACAAATCATCAATCCTTGGCAAAGGATATCTATTCTTTATTGTAAGCTTGTTCAACTAGCGATAGTCTATGCACATTCTCATACTCCCATCCTTCTTCTTTACAAACAACACTGGTGCGCCCCACGGGGAAACATTAGGTCTTATGAAACCTTCGTCGAGGAGTTCTTGCAGTTGGGGCATCAATTATTTCATCTCGGATGGCGCTAGACGGTAAGGCGCTTTCGCGACGGGTTGGGCTCCTGGTACTAAATCTATCTGAAATTCTATCTCTCGCTCCGGTGGCAACCCCGGAAGATCCTTAGGGAATACTTCTAGGTAGTCGCGCACGATAGGAACATCTTTCATTTCTTTCGTCCCGGCCGTAGCGTTGACAACATATGCCAGGTAGGCACCACGCCCTCGTCTTAACAATCCTTCGGCTTTTATCATCGTAATGACATTAAACCCTGAACTTTCTTTATCACCATAAACCGTCACCGCACTACCATCCAAGGACCTTAACTTTATTATCCTACTATTACCTGAGCTTCATACTCAGACAACCAATTCATTCCCAAAACCACATCGAACCCTCCTAAGGTTATAATATACAAAGTAGCAGGGAACTCTTGTCCCTCTAATTCTATCTTACAATTCTTAACCATTTTCATTATTTTAACCGAGGTGTCACTAGCGGTTTCTACTATGAAAGTTTCAGACATTCGGCAACATTTCATTTTAGCTAATTTACTAAATGTTGTAGCTACAAAACTTCTATTCACACCAGAATCAAACAATATTGAAGCAGAAATACCGTTTACTAAAAACGTACCAGTCGCGACATCAGGAATCTGTCTGGCTTGTTCCTGGGTTAACATGTAGGCTCTAGTCCTTGGCCTGGCTTGATCAGCATCTTTCTTTCCACTCCCTTCAGCACCACCATCGGTGCACTCCCTTTCCATATGGCCTGTCTTGCCACATTTGTAATACACGGGCTTTACACTGCACTCATTGGCATAATGCCTTGCCTTCCCGCACTTATAACAAACATTAGACCCAAAACTGCATTCTCCACCATGAGCCTTCCCACACTTGTGACAAACATCAGAACTCCGACTCCACTTGCATTCACCACTATGCATCTTTCGACAGGTCTTACACGACCTCTTCTCCCAGACTCTTGGCTGTTTGTTCTTGGGGTTCCACAACTGGGTACCAGGTCGTTTAGTAGGAGCAACCCACATCTTATCCTTCTTCTCTTCCACCACCACATCATCTGTCGACAAATCGTCCTAAACCATTTCTGCCAGCCCTACAGCAGAATCAAAAGTACCCGGTCTACCAGCCTTGACCAAGACGCGAACATTCTGCGGCAGCCCTCTAAGGTAACACTTGATCCGCTTGGCCTCGGTGTTCACCAAGTCTGGCACCAACCAGGACAGGAGGTTAAATTCAGTGGTGTATTCGCGGTGTGTCATCTTACCCACCTTCAGACTTAAGAATTTCATTTAAACCCTTTCAACCTCTGCATCCGCACAAAACTTCTTCATCACCAATTCCTTCAGATCATCCCACTTCATAGCTTTGACCTCCTCCCGGGTCTTCCCCTATTCAACAGATTCCCACCAGTACATGGCTTCATCACCAAACGATTGGGTAGCGTAACCCACAGCTTGGTCAGGACGGCACTCGCTAATGCGGATAACATTGTCCATAGTGGTTATCCATTGGAGAGTAGCGATTGCGTCTCCCAAACCAGTTAGCTTCGGCAGATGGCAACCTTTGAATGACTTGTAGTTGCACCCGCCTTGGCCTCTCCTCCTATCATCAACCTTCACTGACTTAACCACGCTCAAGGCCTCCTTCTCTCCTTCATCTTCCTTCTTACTCTTTCCCCATACTTCTCAGAAGTCTTCGCATGACTTCCAGCAGACTTTTCGGGATTCCAGTTCTTCGCATCAGCTGCTACCGCTTGAGCAATGGCAGCTTGAACAGCAGGGTCAAGTTGATACCCTTCGTTGTTACTTGGATTTCGACTAGCTACACTTCCTTCCCCCTCAGCGTTAGTAGTTGATTCTACCGACGGTACTCGGACAATACATGGCCTACCGCGACGTCCCGTACGACCTCCTTGTCTGACGACCTTTCTTGCTCCAGCCATTCGTATTCTATAAAGAAACACAAATGTCATCAATTAAGGAACCATTTAGTACACTGATAGTAAGGCTAATAGGTAATAACAGTGGCCAGCTGTGATTAGCTGATCATGTTACTTTCCGTATCCTATACATTTCCCTTTATGAGTCTATTTGTGCTAAGGTTCTACTTCTAACAGTTAGACAATCAAACAATTCATGTCATCATATACTCCTATCCCTAGTAATTAAGCTAGCATTCATACATTCTTTATATAGCAGTTAAGCCAACATCAACATACATTATTTAATCATACACGTTACCGTTACTGAGCTTGCTTGAGTGACACATGGCATTCTTGGACTGGTATCTTCTTTGTTTTCTAACTTTAATCACATCCTCTGTTCGAGTCCAAGCATGTAGGATGCTTAAATCTCTCGAACTTTGCTCTGATACCAACTTGTAAGGCCCCGATCCCGGTTCCTTACTTTGGACGTTGGATTTACTCATAAACACAGTTCTAAATATCAGAGTTAATAAAAACTTTACGCGGAAGATAAAAACTTCAAACCAATATATTACATAACCAACAATTCTTGTCTTAAAGAGCATTCAAATCATTTAAACATAAAACATTATCTTTTAAATAACATAACATTTCCTTGAGATGCAGTGTCTTCAATTCCATGCCATGTGTTTCCCCTCAAGCGAGCTGCCTCATTCTACTCACCTGCGTACATACTAAAATTCAGCTACGCTGAGTGAGTTCTAGTTAATCATACAACATACAATCAGTTCACATAGTTGCACACATGCCCGAAGGTGTGTACATCATTCATAATTTACTTTACATACATAATTATCCATACTACGCAAAGAGCCTTCCGCCCTATAACCTCATAGATATTATAAGGGTCTGGTCCCCAACATCACAGATATTATTAGGGCCTAGTCCCTATCCTCACAGATATTATTAGGGTCTGGTCCCTATCCTCACAGATATTATCAGGGTCTGGTCCCTTTGTTTCGTGCAACTGTAACATACCTGTCTTTACATACCTTCCTTAATAATACGTGCAATATCCGAAGATCGTTCACGTACTATCAACGTAACATACATACATCATTCATACATCATATATATGTCAGTCCTATCTTTAACTACCACCTGACGGTACATGCAATATCCGAAGATCGTTCACGCACCGTCAAGAAATCATCATACATTAATCATACCAAGCGTACACTTACCACTTAAGGTAAGTGTATTATGTAAGGCCCCGTTACCGGTGCCTTACATTTGGACGTTGGATTTACTCATAAACACAGTTCTACTAATCAGAGTTAATTAAAACTTTACGCGGAATAGCATAATAGATTCATAACATGTCTTAAAACATTCACTTTGTCTTTACAAATCAGACATAACATATAAAACATAATGGGTCATCATATGCCAGACGCTTATTCTTCTACCATGTGTCCCTGCTCAAGCCAGCTGCCGCATTCTACTCACCTGCGTGCATACTAAAAGTCAGCTACGCTGAGTGAGTTCTAGTTAATCATATAATACACAATCTGTCACATACTTGCACACATGCCCGAAGGGGTGTACATTAATCATACTTACTCTTCATACATAACTATCCATCCTATTTAAAGAGCCTTCCAACCTATAACCTCACAGATATTATAAGGGTCTGGTCCCTAACATCACAGATATTATAAAGGGTCTGGTCCCCAACATCACAGATATTATAAAGGGTCTTGTCCCCAACATCACAGATATGATAAAGGGTCTGGTCCCCAACATCACAGATATTATAAAGGGTCTGGTCCCCAACATCACAGATATTATAAAAGGTCTGGTCCCCAACATCACAGATATTATAAAGGGTCTGGTCCCTACCATCACAGATATTATTAGGGTCTGGTCCCTTTGTTTCGTACTACTATAACATACATGTCCTTTACATACTTTCCTTGACAATACGTGCAATCTCCAAAGAGAGTTCACGTACCAGCAACATATCATACTTTCATCATACTTAATCATTCATACATCATTTATACATCATATATATTCATACATACAACATTCATACATCATATATATCAATCATATCATTAACTACCACCTGACGGTCCACGCAATATCCGAAGATCGTTCATGCACTGTCAAGCAATCATCATACATAATTCATACAGGGCATACACTTACCACTTAAGGTATGTGTATTAACTATCACATCGAGTAGCACACAGCCCCGAAAACATAACAAGGACGTGGGGCTAGAAACTCGCCTGGATCATGTTGCATTCACCGTTAATTGTTATCCCTTTCCTTAATTGAGCACGGCTAACTGTTAAATATATTTCTTTGTTAATTAACCGTATAATTAATTAAGTTGGTATTTTGGTTAACCAAATGCATTTTCTAAGTTGGGCTTGCTGGTTTAGTTCATGATGATGGGCTAGTCTTGTTTTACCTTATGGGCTTGACATTTGCGGACTTAGTTAAGTCAGTCCCATTGTCAATTAAAGCATCTGGGCCTAACTGGGTTCAGGCCCAAACCAAACAGAAAACTGAGTGGCCAAGAACTCAAGGCAAAGAACTCTGGGACCGAGAATCCATGTTGACCGAATACTCATGTTGACCGAGAACTCCCTTTTTGACCGAGAACTCTTTTCTTGACAGAGAACTCAGTTCACCGAGAACTCAATGGCCGAGAACCCTCAGCTTAGACCAAGAACCCTCAAGTCAGGTGTGTTCAGCTCATCTTTCTATCTTTATCACTTTTACCTAGCTCCGTGAACTGTTTATGGTTCATATCATGAACTTTTAACCACTTTTCTCCACTATTCATAACCGTTTTACACCCATCATCATTATGACTTCAAGATCTAGCCCGTACTAGTCATAAAGTTTAAACCTTTATAGTGTTAAAACGTTCTAGCTAGATCTAGGGTTGCCTTTATGAACCATACATAATCATGAGTTCGTTAACTCCATTTTAATCCTCAAGTTTGCAACTTTATGTTATATCTATACTCGATTTACTATCCTACTAAGTTTCATGCAAAACCGACTTCGTTTACCCATCCTTTTCACAAACCGAACACTACTCGTTTTACCCGAAACGAACCAACTAACCTGTTTATTATCAAGTTCATTACTTTATCAATAATCATGACCCGATCTATCATCCTACCAATTTTCATGTAAATCCGTTCATGAAAATGTCAGGTCGTTTCGGATCGGATCTTTATCAATCATGTCATAACTCACACAAAATTAATCGTGTTGACAAGCAAGTTAATGACGGGTTACTATGTTTAGAAAGATGACCGTTTGTTAAAGGCGGAATCAATAACAAACATACGGTTGCAGTGAATATTCAAAGATACGAAGACACACGAAGGATTCACTCAAAAGATTTCCATTTATATAACGTTAATCATACAAAAGGATAGTCGATTAGGGTTTAGGAGGAATCCTAGGACAGCCGTCACACACAAAATATTCTCTTAATTAATGTGTCGGTCTTATCCTCTCTGTCTCTCGTCTCTCGTTTTTCGTCTCCTGGCGGTGTGCCCTAATTATTCTATTTATAGGCCTGCCAACCTAGGACAGCTATCATTCCTTCTAGAAACCCTATCCGATAGTACATATTCAATTTACATATTCAAAAATTATACTAAGTGTAAAACAAGTCTTCCGGGTAGGCTTTTCATTAAACTTCAGTCTCCGAGTACGCAGTGTACTCGGCCTTCCTTCAGACTTGGTAACCATAGAGGTGTACTCGGAATCAGTTTCCGGTAGACTTTACTTAGAGAATATTTTACTTAGACTTCAATCTTCTTGGACTTATCAAACTTTGCTCGACAAATCCTTACGAGCAACCTTGTTCTTCTAAGATCCTGTTCGGCTCATTGTCAGTTAAACAACTTATTGATAAGGCGTACTCGGGAGTACATACCTTAGTAGAGCAGAACCTTACTCGATATGACTTAGAGAATTCCATCAACCCATCAAGTATACTCGGACCATATTTATTAGAGAATACCTTGCCCGGTCTTCCAATTACTTGGCTTCTTGGACTTGGTTGACCAAACCTTACTCGGAAGAGTAAAATACTTGGTCTTGAAGAACAACCCTGCTTGACAAAGTGAACCTTACTCGGATATGCCAAGTTAATGAACCTTACTCGGAAATCACTAAAAAGCATACCTTGCTCGGATATCCACTTAAGAAGATTATTTGAAGTAAACCGTGCCCGGGAGGCAAAATCTCGTACTCGGCTAAGTAAAAGCTTACTCGAAGGTCCAAGGTGTACCCGGGTTCAATACTTAGCAGTTTCTGAGGAGGTTGAGAAGATTCCAATCTTCAATATTCTTCATTTAGGTCAAATCTCCTCATTTGGGTCAAACTCTTGACCCAACAATCTCCCCCTAGATTGGAACACCTCTGCTGACCCAAAACACTCTAAGGTTACTTACACTTAGCAAAATACACATCAAATTTCATAATTGAATTACATAAGTAAAAAAAAAATTACATAATCAAAGGTTTGTCCGAAGACATTACAAAGCAAAGCCTATTCTATCTCATTTGTCTTTTCCTCTCATTGTAGGCTGCTTGTCTTCTCAGCTGGATCACAGATGCTGCTCTTTCTCTGAATATATTGAGCACTTGGTAGTGAGTGTGTCCTTCTGGTATCACCAAGTCTCTTATATCAGTAAGATCATCATTATGTAGGCATGTCAGATCTGCATCCTTCTTGATTGTTGCCAAGGCCTTCCCATCTGAGTTCCTCAGCACATAGTGGCCAGTGTCTTCTTTGTATTCAACTTCTGTAATGACACCGTTCTTCTGCACTGTGTAATTTGGCCTTCTCATCCTTCTTCCCAAGCTTATACAAGTCTCCATGTTGGACAGAGGATTTTGATCTCGGACTCTCATCTGGTAGTTCAGTTCAGCCCTGTCCATTTTCTTCAGTTTTTCTGACCTCTTTGACTTGCGAAGTTGGATCAGTCTCCAACTTCTCTTTTCTTTCAAAAATTTGAACCCATCTGCAGCCTGTTCCTGCAGATACTTAGATAAGTCGTTCATTTGTCTTCCTGCTGATCTGTCCCTGTTCCTGTAATCATACAAGTGAAGTGTGGCCATCCTTCTTAATTGATCTTCATTATACTCACGGAAGTCACTTCTGACCACAATCTCCCTTAGCATTCTGCTCTCCATAATCACTTTCATAGAATCAGTAACTGAATCATAGTACAGCTCTCTGGGTAGATCCACATCAGACTGTGGTCTTGTTCTTTGGTGTACTGAACCGCTTGATTCTCCTCTTCCTGCTTGGCCTCTTCCTCTTTGCAATCTTTGATGAATTGGTGGTCTGAATGGAATTGATTTCTTGGGCTTTTGAGGTCCCAAGTTGAATGTCTTTACAAATATTGCTTCCACCATCTCAATAGGAAGGTTTGCAATCTCCACTATGTCATGCCCTGCTGCCTCCAGCTCAATTAACATTTTGATCATTCCTGTAGTTCTTGCTAGTCCTGCAGGCACAAATCTGCCATCAGAGTAATATCTGGGATTTTCTCCCTCCCTTAATGCTTTTTCCCATTCATCCTTCTGCAGATAGAAAAGAGTCTTCAAGTCCTCTTTCTCCAACACATTAAAGTCTTCTTCAGTCATCCCTCTCTTGTTTATCATTATGTTTCTTAGGATGCTGATCATTTCCTCATTCTCCCAAGGCATAAATGGCTCAGTTTCTTGTTCAAGTTTAGCATCATCTTGAGGGATAGGAATTTCAACAGGTTTGACTTGCTCTTTTTCCTTCTCCCTTAAGGTCTGAATTCTTCTTTTCCTCTTTGGAGGCTCATTAGGTAGTTCTGTTTGAATTGTGCTCTCAGTATAGACCCTTTTTAACTCTTTCTCTTTTCTTTTGGAATACTGGTCAAATACTGCCTCCTTGCTCAGATTTCTCACAACCTCATGCTTCATGCCTTTCTCAATCAAATACCCACACATGCCATCATATTTCTTTTTTAATTCTTCCAATTCCATCTTATCATCTTGTTTCACAAACTTTTCTGCAACTATCTCTTTCTCACTATTATAAAGATCTTGAATTTGTTCAGCAGTGTACTTTTCCAATGCAGCTTCAGGATAGCCTCTGACTTTCAAAAAAGTTTTATAGTGCTCAGCGTTTTTCTTTCTTTTCTCAACCTTCTTTAAGACTTCCTCTGCATTTATTTCAATTATGCCCCTTTGAATATAAGTCATTTCAGCTTAAGGGGTCTCAGCAGTAAAGCTTGTGCTAACTTTTTCACCTCCTTGATTAGGGTGATCATCACCCTTTCCATCAGACTCCTCAGAGTCATCCTCCTCATCATCTGATAAGTTATTCATGGCATCTATTTTGGGTTCATCAGAGGCAGGATGCTCTGGTTCAGTAACATTCACATCAGGAACCTCAACCTCAAGGACATCAACATCAGGGACCCCTGGTAATTTTTCTCCTGGTTTCAGTGTTTTCAAGGGGATTGCCCTGATTGGTTCATCATCAGTCTGTTCATCAGATTTCTTTCTTCTTTGATAGGTCTTTTCATATCTTCTTTTTCCCCAATTACTAGCAGGGTTCTTTTTCATATCCTCCTTAACCTGTTCTGCCCATTTCTTGGCAGCTGCAGATGCAATTGACTCTCCAATCTCTTCAGGTATAATCATGTCAGTGTTAAGATTGGTTGATGGTTCAACAGTCTGCTCTTGTTGCTCCTGAAACTTATTAACCACCTTTCTCAAAGAGTCATCAAACTCTTGAGTTTTGTTCATATTCACCAGAATTTCAATAACCTCTTGATCTGCCACATCTTGAAATATTTCTTTTTCTACACTGGCTTTATTGATCAATAGGTCCTGCTGTGCCAACTCTTCTTCAGTCAATGAATGGGCAATTGCTTCCCTTTCTATTGACTCTTTAATCAGTCTTTCTTTCTCAGCAAGAGCAGCAGCAGCAGCAGTATCTACAAAGGATACATCTTTTTCAACATACACAGCAAGCTCATCCTCTGTTGCTATCCCTTTACCTTTTTCTTTTCTCTTTCTCAACTGCTCTTCATCTTCCTCTTCATTAGAAGTTTCATATTCATCAATTTCCTTGAACAGTTAATCAATTCAGAATCATGCCCTGCTCTCTTGGAACTAACTTCTTGATCATCTTTAGGTTTAGTGTTTATTAGTTCCTCAGTAGTAGCATTCTTATTCACATTCTCTACAGTCAATTCCTCATCCACAATATCATTCAACTCTTCTGTTAGCACATTTTCATCATCATCATTGATTACTTCTTCTCTCACTTCCATTTCAGATTCATCACTAACATCATAATCATTCATAATCATTCTCAAACCATCAATATCATCAATACTCTCTGCATTAGTCATACCCACAACATCATCATTTATATTCTCCCCCTGTTTTGGGGCAGCTGAGGTCTTCTCAACCTCCTGCATCAGGGTTCGAATCATCAGTTCAGCATCAGCTAACCTTTTTAACAACATTTCATTTTCATTTGTTAGCTCTTCATTCTTTATACTCAACTCAACATTTTCATCCCTAACCTCCTCAACTCTCCTCTTCAACTCATCATTCTCCAACATTAGTTCAATATTTCTTTGAAGTGTGTTATCTTGTTGGCTTGAGGGTGGGGTTGTAGGGAATGGTTCATAAGTGGGTTGTTCAGTGATGGATGGGGATTGTGTGTGTTGTGTTGAGGTTTCAGGTTGGTCTAAGTTAAATGATTGAGGTGGTGTTTGATGTGGTGAGGTTGGTGGTGGTGAGTGTGATAGTGTTGGGATTGGTTGTTCAATGTCTTCCCTTTGCTCCCCCTGTTCAGGTGCCATCATCTCCATCTCCAAACCATCTCCACCGTCATTACCATCAACATCATCATCAGAGTCTCCTCCAACACTCTCATCATCACTCCCTTCTTCCTCCTTTGAGCTCAGCTCAGGCACAGGCATAACAGCCAAATCATGGTTTAATAACCATGGCAGAATTTCTAATGGAATACTTGCATCAAAATTGTTAGAAACACCAGGATTCTTTATTCTCTTGTAGGCATCGGGATCTTGCAGTTTATGGGTGGTTCCAATTGTTGGTAAATCTTGTAGTGTGCTATTGAATATGATCTGCAGGAATCTCGGGTACTGTAAAAATCTTTTTCTTTCCGGTTTCTTTAGATTCCCCACTAGCCCATCAAGGATCATCTTGGAAAAATTAAATGGCAGATCATAGATTGTTCCAACGGTGGCATTTGCTAGATCAAGACTCATCAAAGTCCAGGATCCCTTTCTTGGAGCAAATCCATGTATTATGTGATGAATCAGAAATCTGTACAACATTGGAAATAATCCCTTCTGAAACTGTCCCTCATGGACATTTCCTTGATACCCCATAGTTTCTCTGAAAATCTTCAACAGGTGCTTCGTATCGAAGCTGATATGATTGTGATCATCATCATTCAATCTTAAACATCTTTTGATCAATCTTTCAGTGATCTGTATCTCCTGTCTGGCGACGGTTGCCTCGATTCGTCTTTCATTACCGTCTTCAATAAGCTCTGCTGATCTCCAGAAATCCAAGGAGTGATTTCTGTAGATAATCGGGCTTTCAGTGAGAGCAAAGATAATGTTTGACCGTGCCATCCATAAGATCATTCGAGCCATCGGTTCATTTTCTGGTGTTACTTGTAGTAGTGCGCACATATTGTGCTTTGGCTCAAAAACATACTTCGGCTCGTTGTCTGCCATATCTGTAAAACATAAACAAACATATTCAAAGTGAAATTAGACATAAAGTTTAAAACTTTAGACAATTTCAAGTTATAAAAATGAAGAAGAAAGAAAGAAATGTTCAAGAACCTGTTCTTCGACAAATTAATAACCCGAACACATAAACAGAGTGTTAGTAATCGAATACATAATCAAGTCACAATAACAATCTAATCGTGATCGGAAAACATAAAATTTTATGCTTACCGACTCGGAAATTAGTGGCTGATAAAAATTAGGGTTTGGATTAATCTTGAATTCGATAAGTCGGTTATTTTTCTTAGTAAGAGAGATTTGCAGTGGAGAGAGAGAGATAGAGGGAAATAATGTAGAAGAAATTTGCCTAAGTCCCTCTTTTATACATTTTGAAAGTGGGTTTTAAAGGCTTTTTGTCTTCTTGTGAATTACTAGCTGTCAACCAGTAACGTTATCCACTTGATATATTAAAAACATTTAATTTCATTTAAAATCATAAGACCTTGCCCGAAAAATTAATTTATCCAATGTCTGCTCGATCTTCTTCCACTAACAAACCTTACTCGGTCAAACTTTACTCGAAAAGATTTTCATTTTGAATATAATGTTTGCCCGAATACTTCTCTTTTTAAACCATGCTCGATCAAGAAAATTAATTTAAAGTTAAGACATAATGAAGAAAGCTTACCAGAAATACTTGATTTCTTGAGAAATAAATCACAAGACAAATAATCAAATATAGTTATAAAATAGACATTCTTACTAAGAATCAATTAAGATCCTCCCAAAAAAAAAATTCTCAAATTCAAATTAAAACTTATCTAGCATGAACCCCAAAAATCATAATCACTAACATATTCAAACAACGTATTCATTCAAGTATGAGTCTAAACAATTTCATCATACTAACTCACATATTCAATCAATGCATTCATTCAAGTATACTTGTATGAAGATAGTGCTCGAGCACTCTTTCAAATGTAAAGTGTGCTCGGACAACAATCTTATGCAAAGTATACCCGAATAACTTTTCATATAATGCAAAGTGTGCTCGAGACCAAATTCTAGCAGACAGTGTACTCGGAAAGTTAGGTATTGAAAATTACCAAGTATATTGAAGGAACACAAGTGTACCCGAAATATAAAGTGTGCTCGGAAAACAAAGTTTGCCCGAAAACACTTGTAATTTCAAAGAAATCATAAACACATATATCACAGAGCATGCTCGGAATGAAATTAAACACATAAACATTTAAGTGTGCTATAGTCTAAAATTTCATAGAGCTTGCTCGAAAATCCTAAGTTAGCACTAAGCTTGCTAGGATAAACACATTCAATCATCAGGTATGCCCTTGTTCGAGGGAACTTATCATATCAAACCATACCCGAAAAATGACAAACTTAAACAGTAACATCTAAGCGTGCCCGGAAAGATTAACAAACCTTTCCTAACAACATATTCACACAAAGCTTACTTGGTGTACTCACTTAAGTTCACAAAGTTTGCTTGAAAACACAATCAGCATATTACATGCAGAGCTTATTTGAAGCTAACATAAAACATGCATAGCTTACTCGAAACAAGAATTTCTTGTTAACAGTTAGCTATTTCAACACATAATCATCTCAAGAATTCAAGCTTGCTCGGAAAGTCAGTGCAACAGTGTAAACACTTCAAAGCATGCCCGAAAATCATAATGTTAGTCAAAAATGACTAAGCTTACTCGGAAAGGTTGAAAGTTGTCAAACCTTACCCGAACCAACATATTCACACATACACAACTGTTTTGTACTCGGAAAGGTTAACCTTACCCGAAAATACATATTCAAACAGTTTGTGCTCGAGAAGGTTATAAATCATCAAACCTTACTCGAACTTACATATTCAGACATAATCACCTGTTTTGTACTCGGAAAGGTTAAACCTTATTAACCTTACCCGAAAATACATATTCAAACAGTTTGTGCTCGAGAAGGTTATAAATCATCAAACCTTACTCGAACTTACATATTCAGCCTATTTTAGGCAAAATGCAACACTTTTTGACTTAAACCACTTTTCAAAGACATTTCTAAGTTATGTATCGTTTCAGAACATAGTTTAAGAGCAAATGGTGCATTTAGAGATCAAAATTTCAGTTATACTTCATTTCAAAACAATTTCTTATATAAACTGAAAAGATCTCAGGAATGGGATCATATTGACTAAGTAGCTATCTCATTACTTCACTCTCAGCATTATTATGACAACTTAGATAGGTTAACAGCAGGTATAAACTTAGCATGATTTTCACCTCTTTGGTGATATGATTAAGGTTCAATTTGAGCATAATGCAATAATGGTCAACACTGTGCTATGATGCCTCATATCTCTTCTCAAAGCTTATTTGGCTTTCCCCAGATCACCCCAATTTGACTCCAACCTCCTGTATTTGGTCAAAAATAGTTTCTTATGACAGAACTTATTGTATTTTTGGACTTTTGTTATTCAAACTTATAGAGGTTGAACGTTGGACTTACAGTTAGCAACATGCCTTTCATTCAAGATGAGACATATTTTGTCAACATCTTTCTAGTTCTTGTTGTAACCCTCTTGTTTGATAAAATATTTAAAACACTTATCAACTTTTGGTTGATTTATTCATTTTTTTTTTTTTTTGATATTTTCTCAAATTTTCTAAAAACATGTTCTTTGTCATATATATAAAAAAAATGTTTCATTTTGGTTGACCAAATAACAACAGGCTTGTGTATGACTGGGTAATCACTTTTCTGCCATATCATTCGGAGAGATCTATCTTGAGACATGCAAAACAACTATGCATCTCCACATAAAGATTAGCATATTCATTAAGTTTATATCACCTTAGATTTTACATCATCATGGGAAAGCAACCATACAAGTTAATGACTATACTAAGGTCTTTTTAGCCTATTAATTCCATATGATCAGCTAAGTAGTCAATGTACTATCATTTCCCAATAAATACAGTTTAATATTCAATCACCCCAATTTCTCTTCATTGTCAGGTTAATGGCTATCCTATTTTGACCAAAAGTGGTCAAACAGGACCAAACATACATGTGAATATATGTCCTTTCAAAGTCAGAGTTATTGACATAGTTTTAAGTGAAGGAATAAGAAACAAGTCATAATTGCCCCAAATGCATTCAGTTTTCAGGTCAATGGCTATCCTTTGAATCTAAGAGTTTCAAGGACCAAACATACACAAGTGCATGTCCTTCCAACTGGGCAAATGACATAATTTTCAGCAAAAACAACTGTTTGAGATCTTTCCCTTTAAAAAAAATCCTTCTTTTAAGCTTCTTAAAAGCTTGAACTGAATAATCTTATCATATCTCAGCACCATTAATCAACTTGCTCATGTATTGACCAAAATATAGTATTTATGCAAAATTCATTATAAATTTCACTGAATCACTTAATTTTGACATAAAACACATTTTGACATAAACAGTTGCATCACATACTCAAATCTTAATCATTCTTACATCATCAAGAAAAACAGACTGTAATTTCATTCAATGTCTATTCTATCTTAACAACTTTAGAAGATCAGATTAAGAACATATTCAAGTAACCATAAACATGTGATTACTCATGACATTATATAAGCAATTAATCTCACCTAAACATATCAAATTACTTATCATAACATCAGATCAGTTAACAAGATAGTCAAGGATTATCATCAAATTCAGCCAAATTGCACAAATAGTTACCCAAGCACCTATCAGTTAACATCAAAACAGTGACATAATCAAAACATATTTAAACAACATATTCAGCAGCATATTCAGCAACATATTCAACTTGTATAACCTCTTCTAAAATATTCAAGTAGCACATAGAGGTACACAACTAAGCACACATCCCTAATCAGATTTCATCAGAGTTGATCATCCCCAGGGCTTTCAAAAGAAAGTTGAACCTGGTTCTATCAAGTGGTTTGGTGAATAGGTCAGCCAGATTATCACCTGTATCAACTCTTTGCATTTCAATCAAACCTTTTTCACTACAATCTCTGATGAAGTGATGTCTGATTTCAATATGCTTAGTCTTAGAATGTTGCACAGGATTCTTAACAGTAAAATATGCAGCAGTATTATCAATCAGAATAGGGGTGTTTAGAAAGTTCAAACCATAGTCCAGCATCTAATTCTGAATCCAGAGAACTTGTGCACAGCATGCAGATGCAGCAACATATTCAGCTTCTGCAGTGGAGATTGACACTGTGGTCTGTTTCTTGCATTGCCATGACACTAGCCTTTCACCCAAAAACCGGCATCCCCCTGATGTTGACTTTCTACTCATATTGCATCCATCATAATCACTGTCTGTATATGCAATCAGATCAAAGGATTGGTTCTTTGGATACCAAATTCCTAAGTCTGGTCTTCCCTTCAAATATCTGAATATTCTTTTCATAGCATTCATGTGGGAGACTTTTGGATTTGATTGGAACCTAGCACATAGACACACAGCAAACATGATATCTGGTCTTGTTGCAGTCAGATACATCAGAGATCCAATCTTTGCTATGTATTCATGTTCATCAACTGACTCCCCCTTTTCATCAGCTATCATCTTTTCTTTGGTGTCCATTGGAGTTGAGGCAGCCTTGTAATCATGACGGTTGAACTTATTCTGAATGTCATGCACATACTTAGCTTGGTGAATGAAGATTCCTTCATCCTTTTGTTGAACTTGTAGTCCCAGAAAGAAATTCATTACACCCATGGAACTCATGCTGTACTTGGACTTCATCATCTCTTCAAACTCCAAACACATATTTTCATTTGTAGATCCAAAGATGATATCATCAACATAGACTTGTACAATCAGCAAATCTGACCCTTGTCTTTTGTAGAAGAGTGTCTTGTCAATGGCTCCCCTTGTGAAGCCATTTTCAAGTAAATGAGTTGATAACTCATCATACCATGCTCTAGGAGCCTGATGTAAACCATAAAGGGCTTTGTTTAGCTTATACACCCTGTTTGGATACATGGGATCCTCAAAACCTGGTGGTTGAGTCACATACACTTCTTCATCAATCTTTCCATTAAGGAATGCAGATTTGACATCAAGCTGGAATACTTTAATGTTCTTTGAGGCAGCATATGCAAGAAAAATCCTTATGGCTTCCAGTCTTGCAACTGGTGCAAACACTTCCTCAAAGTCTATCCCTTCCTTTTGAAGACATCCCAGTGCTACAAGTCTAGCTTTGTTCTTAATCACCAAACCCCTTTCATCCCTTTTGTTTCTGAACACCCATTTGGTTCCTATTGCATATCTGTCATGTGGCTTGTCTACAAGATCCCATACATGTAAATCTCTAAACTGAGCCAATTCCTCTTGCATTGCCTCTACCCAACTATTGTCTTTTAAAGCTTGAGCAATATTCTTTGGTTCTAATTGGGATAGAAAGCAAGAGTACAGACAGATGTTAGCTATCTCAGAATGACTCCTTGTTACTCTTTCATGCAGGTCACCAATGATATTTCCAGCAGGATGATTCTTTTCAACAGTAGGAGTTTGTATTATCATATTTGTAGACAAATTTGTTTCAAGATTTGTTTCATTGATTTCAGGTTCTTCAATGATCAAATCAGCTTCTGCATCATGAAACTCTGGTGCTTCATCGTTGTGTTGTCTTGAAGTGGATGCACCATTGTTTCCCAGATTCAAACTTTGAAATAAGTCTTGAAATCTTGCTGTTGTTGCAGCTTCTTCATCATTTGTTTTGTTGCCTGTGTCACTCCCATTATGAACATGATCATTTTGTACATCAATACTATCTTGACTTGTCATTTCCTGATCTTGTTCAATGTCATTCTTTGAGGAGCTATTCACAAAAGTGTATTCTTTTTCTGTTCTAGCAACCTTCTTCCACAATTCTTCCAAGTCCAGTTCTTTCTTCTTATTTTCTTCAAGTACACTGGTCTTGTAGAATGTTTCATCAAAGTCTTCAGAATAAATCTTGAATGACTTTATTAACTTTTCATGATCAAACAGCCATGTTGCACCACTGACCGTGTTGAATTGATTCTCATTAAAAATAATGTCAGATGACTCTATCACACTCATGTGATATTTCACATAAACTCTGTAAGCCTTTGAGTGAGTAGAATATCCAACAAAGAAACAGTCTAGTGACTTAGTTTGAAACTTGTTCAAATAGTCTCTAGTGTTCAATAAGAAACATTTGCAGCCAAAGGGCTTGAAGAATTTGATGTAAGGCTTTCTATTGTTGAAAATCTCATATGGAGTTTTATCATGCCTTTTGTTCACAAGCACTCTGTTCTGAACATAACAAGCAGTGTTGATTGCTTCAGCCCAGAATGTGACAGGTAAGTTAGCATCAGCCAACATGGTTCTTGCAGCTTCTATTAGTGTTCTGTTTCTCCTTTCTGCAACACCATTTTGTTTAGGAGTTCTTGGAGCTGAAAATTGTTGCAGTATTCCTTTCATAGCACAAAATTCTTCCATAACTCCATTCTTGAACTCAGTACCATTGTCACTTCTCAGCATCTTCACTTTCTTATTCAGCTTGTTTTCAATCATTGTGACACAACCCTTAATCAACTCAGCAGTCTCATCTTTGGTACTTAGGAAATAAACCCAAGTATATCTTGAATAGTCATCAATGATCACCAAACAGTATCTTTTCTTTCCAATACTTGGTACACTCACAGGACCAAAAAGATCCATGTGAAGTAACTCAAGTGGGTGATCAATTGAGTTGATGAGCTTTGTCTTGTGAGTAGACTTGTGTTGTTTTCCCTTCTGACATGAGTCACAATGATCATCTGACTTAAATTCTCTTGTAGGTAAACCAATCACATGTTCACCCTTGACCAGTCTATTCATATTCTTTAAGTTCACATGACACAACTTCCTATGCCACAATTTAGATTCATTTTCAGTGGCTTTGGAAACAAAACATGCACCACCTCTTGAAATAGCATCTTTCATATTCAACTCATACAAGTTGCCATTTCTTGGTGCCATCATCATAATCATTTCAGGTGGGATCACAAACTCAGGTTTTAAGATGAAACAATGAGAATCATCAAAACTGACTTTGTAACCCTTATCACACATTTGAGATATACTCAACAAATTGTATTGTAGTCCCTCAACATGAAAGACATTGTCAAAAGACACCTTCCCATTTGTCAATATCCCTTTACCCACAATCTTTCCTCCATTTTCATCACTCCCAAAGGCAACTGGACCCTCATACTTCTCTACATAATTCACAAGTGACCTCTTGTCACAAGTCATGTGCCTAGAACAACCACTATCCATATACCATATATCATTCAATGGAGTGGCCTGTTCCTGCACAAAGAGAAATTTGATTAGTTCAGTGATGAGATGCAAGCTTCTTCAACTTGCAACTTATCAGTGTCAATTTTAGTGGCAGCTTGGGAAGTGAGTGTAGTAGGTTCAGGATCTTCATGAGTGATCTCCAAGTTGTCTGAATGGTCAGCTTCATAACCACACTCTCTTTGTGTCTTGACAAGTGAAGCTGAATTGTCAAGCTCAACTGAGGCAGTTCTCTTTTCTTGTAAGACATAGTCCTTAGATTCTGAGAAGTCTCTTACATCAGTCACAGCTACAACTTTAGCTTCATTTCTAGGTTTCCATGTGAAAACTTGTGGTTCATATCCATGTTTTAACAAGAACTTTTCATCACCAGTGAGTACAGCTTGTTTCTTTCTTTGATATACAGTTTTTCCTTTTGATTTCTCACTGCCTGATGATTCTTGTGACTCATCAGACTTGACTGAATGAGTTTTTTGGTTAATTTCAATGACTGGTTTTCCCTTATCACCTGCTTTTGCTTCTGAGGTGATTTACTTCTTCTCACATTTTCAGTCATATGCATCTTCTTCTTTGTCTCAACCTTCACTTCAACTCTTGTCTCTATTCTATTCACATTTCCCTTTCCCAAATACATGGCATACTTCTCTTTGTACAAAACAAAGTCTTGACCAAACTTTGTTCCATTTGGGACATGAAATGGCTGAAACTTGAGTCTCTCATTACATGAATCAGTATGGTGTCCATATTCATCACACTTTCTACACCACACCTTTCTTTTGAACATTTCATGTTCTTTTGGTCTCCTGAATCAACAGATTCAGGCTTTCTATATTTTCTTCCTTTTTCAGCAGCTTGAATTTCTTTTTCAGTAATTTGATCACTCAAATCACTCAGATCATCTTGATCCAACTCATCTGAATCAAAGTCATCTTCAGAGACTTGAACTCCAATTGACTTTTCCTCTTTCATTTCTTTCTTCATAACAAATTCACCATCTTCACTCACCTCAACATTCTTGTACAAATCTGCAACATCTTCTTTGTCTTGAAACACATCTTTGAATTGTTGTAGATAAGCACTTCTCTTCTCTTTGTCAACTTTAGGCATAAAGTTGTTGTTGAATGGTGGTGGAACAGCCTTGTACTTTTCATCTTCTTTTACTTTATTCAGAATTCCACAAATGTTTCCAGTTGAAACTAAGTTCTTTAGGAATTCATTTTCAGTTTGCAGCTTTGTATTCAGCACCTTTTCATCAATTACCATCTTCTTCAACCCACTAATTTCTGTTGTGAATCTTGTCTGAGCTCTATAGCTATTCATACAATCCTCTTCCAAACTTTTCATTCTTTCCTCACTAACAATCTCACTTGCCTCATAAGCATTGATAATGCTTTGCTTCTTAAAACACTCACTTTCCAGTTTACCAATCTTTTCTTTTAATTCATTGACACGTTTAGGTAAATCAGCATTAGGATCAGAATGTACCTTAGATGAAGATGCAGAGTCTATGGCCATGAATGCCACATTAGCTCTTCTGATATCATCTGCTATATCTTCCTCATGGTTACTCCAGTCAAAGCTTCCCTCATGCTGAGTAGTTACTGCCACATTGCCTTGATTTCTTGGTTGATTTTGGTTTGCTGGAATGTTGTGAGTTGCAGGGATTTGAACAGCTTGATTCTGATTGTTGTTCATTTGATATACTTGATTCTGATTCATGCCCTGCTGGTTGTTCATCTGAGGCTGATAGTGGTTATTAAAATTGGGATTGAAGTTGTTGTTTGGATGGAAGTTGTTGTTGTTGGGATTGAATCCTTGGTTATTGATGAAGTTCTGCTGGTTGTTGTTTCTATGCACATTCTGCTGGTATTGTTGTTGGTTTCTAGGCTGTTGGAACTGATTGACTTGAAAGTTTCTTGGCAAATTGCACTCTCTTGCAAAGTGTCCAGGCTGTTGACAGTTGTAGCAGATAGCCTTGGACTTATCAAATCCTATTCTTTCATTTGGACCAGAAACTAGTGATCTACCAGTTCTGTTGTACAGTCTCTTGCTTCTTAATGCCAACATTGCAGCTTGCCATTTGAGATCCATGTCTTCAAGGTCATCAGCATCTATTTGTTCCAAATCATCCTGCACTACACTTGTGTGAATTATGTTTTTGGCCACAAATGCATTGTAGGACTCAGTGAACATAGACATTAGGGCTTGTGCATCATTCCCTTGAACATGCCCTGTACCAGCACTTTGAGCATTTCCATTTCCAACAGAGACTGAATCATCATCAATCAATTGAACATTAAACCTCTGTTGACCACCTTGACTGCTTGAACCACCTCCAATGAATGACCTAGCAGTCTCATTGTTGTGATCACTTGGTTCTTCAATGATGGGAATTTGTTGTTGATTCTTTGTTGTAAGATTCCCCATTGGAGCAATTAAAGCGTTTGACACATTGAAACTTGGTTTATCTTCCTTGATCATTTCATTCTCTATCATTTCAAGTTCAGCAGCTTGAAGAAAACATACTACATCATCCAATTTCAATTCATTGAAATTTTGCTTTTGAAGGATGAATTTGCAAGCAGTATACCATTCTTTTGGCATTAAGTTGAGCAACTTTGTATTTAAATCAAAGTCAGTCATTACATAGTCAGTTGTTCTCAACTCATTCACAATACTCAGAAAATGTTCTAGTATTGACTTCAACCTTTCACCATCTCTATACTTGAATCTTTCTAATTGTTGCTTCAGTCTTTGCTTCTTAATGTTCTTCAATTCAGTGTTCCCTTCATACATCTCAAGGATTGCATCATACATTGCCTTAGCACTTTGATGATGTGTAACCTTTGTGAGGATTTCCCAAGACAGACCAAGTTTGAGCATAGCCAATGCCCTGTCATCAACCTTTCTCATTCTCTCTCTAACAGCAGCAATAGCATTTGCATTAGCACCTTCTTCAACAGCAGCTTGTGGTCCATTCTTGATAGAATTCCACATATCCAGATCATTATAACAAACAGCAGCCTCAAAAAGCACTTTCCACTTGGTAAAGTTCTCCTGACCATACAATCTAGGTATCTTATTAGTAGACACCTCTTGTTCCTCATATCCAGACATTTTCTTAAAATAAAAGTTAAGATCTTATCAAAAGTAGATTAAAACAATCAAATCTGAGAATAAATTCTTAGATCTGAGGTGTCTGATATGAATAGAACAAGATTCAACAATAAAAATCAAAGCTTTAAGTCAAATAAGGAAAAGAAAACACCTAAAACTTGTAGATCTGGAAGAAAAATGAAGAACAGAGCTTCTGACATCACAAATCAATCGAACAGTGCTCTGCTTACGTCATTCTTCTTCAAAACTTAATCAGCAACAATCTTTCTAAAAATAGCAGCAACAAGATCTGATACCACTTGTCAGGTCGTTTCGGATCGGATCTTAATCAATCATGTCATAACTCACACAAAATTAATCGTGTTGACAAGCGAGTTAATGATGGGTCACTATGTTTAGAAAGATGACCGTTTGTTAAAAGCGGAATCAATAACAAACATACGGTTGCAGTGAATATTCAAAGATACGAAGACACACGAAGGATTCACTCAAAAAAATTTCATTTATATAACGTTAATCATACAAAAGGATAGTCGATTAGGGTTTAGGAGGAATCCTAGGACAGCCGTCACACACAAAATATTCTCTTAATTAATGTGTCGGTCTTATCCTCTCTGTCTCTCGTGTCTCGTTTTTCGTCTCCTGGCGGCGTGCCCTAATTATTCTATTTATAGCCCTGCCAACCTATGACAGCTGTCATTCCTTCTAGAAACCCTATCCGATAGTACATATTCAATTTACATATTCAAAAATTATACTAAGTGTAAAACAAGTCTTCCGGGTAGACTTTTCATTAAACTTCAGTCTCCGAGTACGCAGTGTACTCGGCCTTCCTTCAGACTTGGTAAACATAGAGGTGTACTCGGAATCAGTTTCCGGGTAGACTTTACTTAGAGAATATTTTACTATGTAAAATATTCACCGAGTAGACTTCAATCTTCTTGGACTTATCAAACTTTGCTCGACAAATCCTTACAAGCAACCTTGTTCTTCTAAGATCCTGTTCGGCTCATTGTCAGTTAAACAACTTATTGATAAGGCGTACTCGGGAGTACATACCTTACTAGAGCAGAACCTTACTCGATATGACTTAGAGATATTCCATCAACTCATCAAGTATACTCGGACCATATTTATTAAAGAATACCTTGCCCGGTCTTCCAATTACTTGGCTTCTTGGACTTGGTTGACCAAACCTTACTCGGAAGAGTAAAATACTTGGTCTTGAAGAACAACCCTGCTTGACAAAGTGAACCTTACTCGGATATGCCAAGTTAATGAACCTTACTCGGAAATCACTAAAAAGCATACCTTGCTCGGATATCCACTTAAGAAGATTATTTGAAGTAAACCGTGCCCGGGAGGCAAAATCTCGTACTCGGCTAAGTAAAAGCTTACTCGAAGGTCCAAGGTGTACCCGGGTTCAATACTTAGCAGTTTCTGAGGAGGTTGAGAAGATTCCAATCTTCAATATTCTTCATTTAGGTCAAATCTCCTCATTTGGGTCAAACTCTTGACCCAACAGAAAAGAAAGTCTTTTTAACAAAAGTGTACCTTTGAGGTTTTTGTATGAAATCACTCGAGATGCTCAAAACCATATCAAACGAACTCCGATTTGAGTGATTCAAGCGGCCACGGAACCGTTTCGTCCCGATATACAAACCCATTGGCTCACCTTCGCCAAAAACCACCGCTACAGTCGCCGGAACAGCTGAACAGTTGCCGGAATCTTCACTTTTGAGCTGCTATGGTTTTGCCGATAAAAATCGGAATACCCGACCTCTGATCTAAGATCTAATCGGTGGAAATATTCATTTATATACCATGAACACTCAGTTAAAATTTGATACCGATCCGATGGCTAGATCACCGGGAATCTTTGTGTCTTTATGGGTGGTTTTCTCAAAAACGGGAATTGGGTTAAGTGTGTGTTTTGATGGTGTAGGCTATGGTGTGGAGATGTATGAAAATGGAAAGGATTAGGGTTTTAAGGGGTATTTATACTCCCTTAAGCCCATGGACCTTAAGCCCATCTTTCCTTTTTGGTCCATAATTAATTACATCTAATTAGTCTACTTATCCTTCCATCTTTATTATTTTACTATTTTTCTATTAACTCAAGTAAACTTTTTCACCATAAATAAATAATATATTAAATATTATTATAAGAAATTTCGGGATGTTACAAGTCTACCCACCTTATAAGAGGTTTCGTCCTCGAAACCTGCTTAGTCCTTGTAAAGAGGAATACTTCATGTATTCACATCCTTTCTTTAGCTTCCCGACTTACCGGTTTATCCTTTGTCTTACAATCAACGAGTGATGTTAATTAGTTTTATCTTTCTTAGGTAGCTTGTCCATGAAGTCATCTATGATACGCTTCCTTTTCAAGACTTTGCAACTGCATATTACTTCCACAAGTATGGTCTCCTTTCTTGTCCTTTAAATTAGCACTAAATGACCATTCCGTCCATTTACAACCTTTAGAAAATATACTGCTTTGCAATACGTTCAATACATATTAATTCCAAAAAGGAAACCTTTCTAGTTTCTCCTTAATGGTTACTTCTTAAAAATCCCTTTGTATATTCTTTGAGAGAGAACACTTCTTGCAATTCTTGAGCGCATCCATTGCATAACTTGTCGGAGAACTCCTTAAGTCACCACTTATACCTTCTTTCATTCTCAGCTTTGCATAAACATGTAAGGTTTATGAGTTTTAGTTGTCCAAGGTAGCTTGATCATGAAGTCCATGATGATACATCTCCCTCTTTCTTGACTAATCAAGCCTCACGTTGTCCTATGAATCCATTGTCGTTTGTCGTTACATATTAGGCTGCCTAATCTATCGTAACCAATTACCTTTACCGACTTCCTTTTCGGTATGTCTTGATCTTTGTTTATTATACCATTCTATCATTTCTGTTCCAGAGGATTTCCCTTCCATGATCACGTGATTGTCAATTACACACTAATCATTTGTGTCAAGACTTAATTCAGGTAGACATAAGTCTAAACCATATCTACGCTTTCCTCGCATGTCTTTTCACCTTTTGTCCCTGGTTTCTAGCTTTCATCACATGTCTTTCCACCTTTTGTCCCTAAATTCTACCTTTTGTTCCAGTGGTAACCCCATAAGGTCCTTTGGGAACACTTCTGGTTAGTCACACACAACAGGAACATCTTTCATTTCTTTCGTGTCTGCCGTAGCTTTGACAACATACGTCAGGTAGGCACTGCACCCTCGCCTTAACAAACCTTCAGCTTTTATCATCGGAATGACGTAAGCCTTGATATTTCCTTAATACCATAAATTGTCAGTGTACCGCCATCCAATGACTTAAACATTATCAACTTATTCTTACCTTCTATACGAGCTTTAAGCTCAAACGTCAAATCCATCCCCAAACGACATCGAACTCTCTTAAGGTCAATCATAAAGAGTAGCAAGGAACTCACGTCCCTCTAATTCTACTTACAATTCTTAACCATCCTCATATTTTAACGAAGTTATCGCTAGTGGTCTCTTCCATAAGGTCTCAGGTACACAACTACATTCTTCTTAGCGTCTTCTTTCATATTCGCTACACTATGTAGCCTCATCCCTTCATGCATGTTCACTCACGATATCTTGACAATCACCCGTCCTTCTCGATCACCTCCGCTTCCTCAGCGTTCACTTCGTTACTCCCGATCCCAACAAGATCCTTTATAAAGTTAACCATTGCAGACATACTACATTTCTTGACTCATTCTAGTTGGCTTATCTCCGTTTCTTTTATGTTGCCTCCACTTGGACTTCCCAGTTCGGCTGCCTTTGATGCTTCAGAAAACATTGTTGGCATTGTAGTGCGATACAGTTTAGCAACTCCATTAATATTTGACTACAAGCTCCAAGTGTGATCCTTCTTCAATACTTCCTAAAGTTGAAGTCATGTTGCTTTCGTATATCGCTTTGTCACCTTCTTCAAAAAGGGTGTCTGGTTGGAACGTATCTTACCGCAGCGTCCAGTACGACCTCCTTTATATCGGTCATCTATCTTAACTCTAAGGAAACACAAACGTTATCACTCTAGGAATTATTTAGCACATGATTCGTAAGATAAGTATTTAATGATATTGGCCAAGTGTAATTAACTTTTTACATTATTTCTCAGGTTCTACATACTTCCCTTTGTGATCTCACTTGTGCTAGTTTCTACTTCTCACATAATCATAATATACATATAACCTACATTCTTATCCCCAACAATTAAGCTAGCATTCATACATTCTTTCTCTAGCAATTAAGCTAGCATACAAACATTCTTTATTTAGCGATTAAGCTAACATCATATACTCTTTCACTTTCATTCATATACATATATTTCTAAATCCTTACATGGATTTAAGCATGTAACTTACCGTTACCGAGCTTGCTTGAGAGACACATGGCTTTCTTGAACTGGCAACTGAGAAAGACTCGATTCTTTGGCATCGTAAAATGGGTCACATACATGTCAGAAAGATGAATTATTTAATGGCAAATGACTTAGTTGAAGGTGTCTCGTTAAAGAATTTTAAGTTATCCGATCACTGCATTGCATGCAAAAAGGGCAAGCAGAAGAAGAAGACACATCCCTCTAAGTTATTGAATTCCATTGATACTCCTCTTGAACGACTTCATATGGATTTGTTTGGTCATGTGACTCGTGCAAGTATTTCTGGAGATTGGTATTGTCTTGTCGTGACTAATGATTATTCAAGATATTCTTGGGTGTTATTTATGAGTTCGAAGGATCAAACACCGGTTTTGATACAAAACCTTATTACTAAGATCGAATCACTGTATAAACAAAAGGTGAGGAGGATCCGAAGTGATAATGGTACTTAATTTCAACAACACTATATTGGATTTCTTTTGTATTCAAAAGGGAATTCACCGAGAATATAGTGCACCTTATGTACCTCAACAAAACGGTGTTGCTGAACGGAAAAATAGAACTCTGATTGAAGCTGCACGCACAATGCTCGCTGATTCAAAGCTTCCTGTCCAATTCTGGAATGAGGCAGTGAATACAGCTTGTTATACGCTTAATCGAGTTCTAACTGTGAAACGACTCAAGAAGACAAGCTACGAGCTCTTAAATAATAGAAAACCTAATTTACAGTACCTGGAACCATTTGGGTGTCTGTGTACAATGTTGAAGAAGGATTCGGGTAAATTTGAAGAAAAAGCTATCGAAGGCTATTTTTTGGGATATGCATCTCCAAAGAAAAGGGTTTTTAATTTCACATCTGGTTGTGTTGAAGAATGGTACCATGTGGATTGTCAGAAGTACACTACTTCTACACAAGGGAAAGGTCCAGACTGGATGTTTGACTATGATAGTTTATTTAATTCATTTACTCCTTCGACTGAACACATTGACGAAGATCTGGTTCGAGCATACTTTGAAGATCATTTGACCATTCCAAGATTTTCAAGTTCTAATGATGTTGAAGCTCAACCAGATGCTCCAACTGAAGAACCTCAAGTTGTTTCTCCAGTTGCTATTGATAATTTTTGTACTTCTTCTGATGATGATCAAGTTGAAGTTCAAGTTATTGACCTTGACAGTGATAATGTTTCATCTCCCGAGTTAGGTGAACATTACACTAACTTATTTGATAATGTTGTTGTTCCTGAGAATCCCACTCTTCGGATTCATGGATATCATCCACAGAAAAACATCATTGGAGAACTTGATGTGGGCGTTCGTACACGTCATCAAGTTGCTTCGTCAAGTGATAATAACATATTGTGTGCTTACACTAACTTACATTCTTTGGGAATTGTAAATCTTGCTAAATTCTATTGCTTTCTATCTCAAGTTGAGCCAACGACAGCTCGTAAGGCACTTGAAGATCCTTCTTGGGTAGAAGCTATGCAAGAAGAATTACAGCAATTTGCACGTTTGGGTGTTTGGGACTTAATAGACAAACCTGCTAGAGTCAAGAAAGCCATTCCGACTAAGTGGGTATTTAAGTGTAAGAAGGATGATCGAGGGGTAATTGTGAGAAACAAGGCTCGATTAGTGGTGCAAGGTTTTCATCAGCAAGAGGGTATTGATTACATAGAGGTATATGCTCCAGTTGCAAGATTAGAGTCGATTCGAATCTTCCTGGCATATGCAGCTTATAAGAATATCAAGGTCTGTCAAATGGATGTTAAAAGTGCTTTTCTAAATGTTGAATTACACGAGGAAGTGTTTGTTTTACAGCCTCCTGGTTTTGAAGATCCTGATTATCCAGACCGTGTTTACCAATTAAACAAGGCCCTGTATGGTCTACATCAAGCCCCGAGAGCTTGGTATGGCACGCTCGCCAACCATCTGACTCGTAATGGCTTTAAACGAGGGACTGTCGACTACACTTTATTTCATAAAACTGTTGGTGATGATCTTCTCCTAGTCCAAATTTATGTCGACGATATTATTTTTGGGAAGTCCATGCAAACAAAGTTCGAGATGAGCACGATGGGAGAGATGAAATTCTTTTTAGGGTTGCAGGTTCACCAGTCTGCTCACGGAATTTTTATTCACCAGACTAAGTATGTGAATGACGTCTTGAGCCGATTCAAGATTTCTGCCGGAAAAATCCCATCTACTCCTCTTCCTGTAAGGCACAATTTATCACCGAATGAATTGGAGGATTCCGTTGATCCTACCCTCTCTCGTGCCATGATTGGTTCTTTAATGTATTTAACGGCTTCTCGCCCTGATATTATGTTTGATGTTTGTCTTTGTGCTAGGTATCAAGCAAATCCACGAGTGACTCACCTAGCTGCAGTCAAGAGAATTCTTCAGTATTTGAGGGGAAATCCAGACATCGGGTTGTGGTACCCCAAGGATGATACTTTCTATCTTACTGCCTACTCAGACTCAGATTATGGAGGATGCAAGATCAATTTCAAATCAACGACAGCGGGATGTCAATTTTTAGGAAACTGGCTTGTTTCCTGGCAGTGTAAGAAGCAGACAACGGTCTCCACTTCAGCCGCCGAAGCTGAGTATGTTGCAGCCTCGAGTTGCTGTTCCCAGGTTTTGTGGATACAACAACATCTTCGCGACTACGGTTTGAAGTTTCTTACTACTCCTATTTTGATTGATAATTCTGCTGCTATTAGTATCACCAAGAATCCCGTACAACATTCTTGCTTGATTTAAACGGGTTGAAGACTCTCGCTGATATCCTTAAACAATGATGACTATCTTTATTTTCTGTCATATTTTTCTTTTAAAATTTATTTTGGTTTTAGGGGGTGAAAATCTAGAAAATACAAAAAGAGTGTGTTTTTTATTTTGTATAGATAAAATCCAAAAATATTATGATTTCTGTTCTTTAATGTTTTTCTTTTAAATATTTAGAAAAACCAAAAACATTTTAAAATTTTGAAAAACCAAAAAGAATGTGATATATGTTTTGTACAGAAAATTCCGAAAAAGACAAAAATATTGTGTTTTTAAAGTTTGTATAGAGAAAAACCAAAAAGATTTTTGCAGGCGTTTTTAGATTATTTTCTCGCTGAAAATTATGTCGGTTATTTAAGTTTGTGAAGCATGCTTACATATTTTGGTCCTATTATTCACTTGTGAATTGATGGTTAGCCATTTATTTATAAACTTAAGTTAACTGGGGCGATTAAATTTATCTTTTCTTTATTTTATGCTCCTCAAAATTTTGAGTTTTTGAAGCAAAAAGAGAACATGATAGTACATTGATTATTTTGACCCCAAATCCAGAAAAAAGTAAGCTTAAAAGACTGTGTGCTTAATTGCATTGGTGCATTGGTAGGTCTTAAAACAACCCAGTAGAGTAAAGTATGTGATATAAACATAAAGAAACGCCAAATTGAAAGAGGTGTTAGTCTCTAGCAAAAGTCTCGGTGAGGATGGCAGAAATGTAATAACCAGTCATACTCAAGCCTTATATTTGTTGATCACCCAAAAATAAAATAAAGCAAATAACAAGCGTTAGGATTCTGGACACTGTGAGTCTTTATGCGGCTTAATCATCTGGGTATTCATAAGCATGAATATTTCACTCGCTTTCAAGAAGCAAACCCAAAGTCATTAAACTTGATCACCGCTGTACTTCGTACAATTTAAATTACTGACTTGATCAAAATCCGATGTTAGTCATACAATTGTTCCTCCCTTGTGCGTGTCTTAATACCATTAAGAAACGGACCCCAGGGGATACAATGTATGTAAGCCAACAGATGGACTCGTGCATACTCACTCTCAGTAAAGGAAACTTGATGCATTGCTCAAAATTTCAAAATTGGTATCAAAAATTTTGATCAACAATATAATGGTTTAAGTCAAGTTGGGGTGATTTGACAAAAATCAAATTAAGCTTGAACCGAGATTTGAGGCTGACAGTTTCTGATATTCTGTGCTTTAATTGAACAAATTAATCATATCACAAAAATACTTGAATGTGTGTTATTAGATTTATGTGGACAACAATACCAATGACCGACTTATCGCCAGTCATAATATCGCTGAAATATAAAACTGTGATGGAAGGGCAATTTGGTCAATATGATTCTCTGCTCAAACTCGACAAAAATATAAAAAAAATATGTAATGTTTTTGATAAATCATTGAAAAACACAAAAAGATTGTCTATTTTTTAATTGTTCGGATATTCTTTTGTAAATACATTCTGTATTTTTTTTTAAAATATATATATATATACCAAAAATATTTTCGTTTTTTTCTGTGCACATATTAATTTTAAGTTATGTTTCGGATAACTGAAACGTTTTTAAGGTATTTGGTTGTCGGGATAAAAGGATTCTCGATAACCTAATTTATTTATTTATTTAATTATTTAATTACTTAATTCATTTAATTATTTAATTTAAAATTAAATAAAAGATTTTTTATTTAGAATCTAATTCGTTATTTATGGATAACGAACTAGGTGATTCTTTAGCGAACTAGCCTCTGGTTCGCTAACCTAATTCGCTTCCGCACTCTGTAACGAATCATCCCTTCGTTATGCATATTTAACGAATCATGACACGAATCATGTCTTGATTCGCTACCTTTAATTTAACGAATCAAGTAGCGATTCGCCAACATAAGGTAACGAATTGAGTTGCGAATGGGCTAATTCGTTATCTTTAATTTAAACGAATCATCTGATTCGTACAAGTTGTACCTCGAGTTGCGTGCAAGGTTATAAAAGAAAAGAATAACGAACAGTTCTCCATTGTTTGCCTTCTTCTTTCACCTTAAAGAAACCCTGTTCAAATTTTCTCTGAAATCTCGACCTTCTCGTTTTGATATTTCTAAGATATCTTTGGATTTATAAGGTATAGCCGATCATGGCGATCTAATTTTCGTCAAAAATGGCTAAGATTTGATAGTTAAATTATGAACTGTTTAGGGGTTTAAGGGTTTCCGAAGTTTTGAAATCCATTTCAGTATAATTTATGTTGAAAAACTATATGATTTTGATGTCATTGTGATCGGAATCATATTCCGATACCCTTGGTGGGCTTCAATCATGATTTGATTGTTGTTTGCCGGGTTAATTATAGTTTCATGTTATCGGTGTTTACAGTGGGTTCGTCTAACCTATGTACTTAGAGATTTTGAGTCTTAATCTCATTCATCTTCGATTAGGAACGTAATTCCGTGTACAACGAGCTCATTATTGCGATGATTAGACGATAGTTATGGTCTAATCATCCCCGGGCTCATATTGTTGACTATTTGTGTTCATCGTAATTTTGACTTTGACCATATAGGTCAAAGAACAAGTCTTAATTATAACCACTCGTTAGTCTTAGCGAATTGCGACTGTTTCGTGTCCAATTCGTTAAGATTTTACACGAACTTGATTAGCGAATAAGATGTTACACGAATCGGATATGGATTCCCTTAAAATATAACGAACTAGAGTTTAGTTCGTCAAAATTAAATAGTAATTCGCTATGTTCAGTTCGTGAAAGTATTTACTTGATAGCGAATTAAATTACTTGATTCGTTATCTTATTGTAACAAATCAGTGTGATTCCCAACGAATGACATTTTTTAAATAAATTAATTTCAATATTCATTTAATTTAATTAAAGAATTTAAATCGTCTAGTACGCGTAAATAGATTAATTACACATATCTTTTAATTATATATTTTGATATCTCTTCTCATATTCGGTTTTATTTATACAGTAAAACATGGCTGATCAAGAACAACAAAATCAACCACCACCAGAACAACCCCCACAAGGACAACCACCACAACAAGATCAACAAGCTGAAGTGATCTTATTGTCGTTTCATAAAAAGCACAACATTTGTGCTTATGTTGATCAAGATGTGACTGATTTGGAAACGTTTGGAGCTATGTTGACTTTCTTACGACGTTCAACGATACACTATGCAATCACTGCTAGACCAAAGGTGTATCTTAGTATAATCAGGCAATTTTGGAACATGGCGGAATATGTTGAGGCAGATAAATTGGTTCGACTACAATTAATCAGATTCCAATTACGATTGATGTTGAGGTCATTCGTCGGGTACTTCAATTTGACGATAATGATGATAACCCGGGTGAATTTGACAGGACATTGGATAGAGGTTTATTCACACTCTTGAACTATGGAGGTGATATTCGTAAATCTATGCTGAACAAGAACGGGTTGTGTCCACCATACAAGTATTTGTTGCATGTTCTACTTCATTGTATGAGTGGACGTCGCGGTGGTTTTGATGAGTGTAGACTAAGTTTGCAGTCGGCGTTTGTTGCTCTAATCCTAAACAAGCCCTTCAACTACTCAGAACTCATTTTTGATCATTTGAAGGAACAGGTTCAGCAAACTCTTCAGTCGAAGAAATTCTTGATGTACCCCCGTTTCCTACAGCTTATTATTCAAGAATTGATCCCGAATTTGGATATCGATCATACAAGAGTGAATGATGTACCTCATCAAGAACACATGACTGCTGATACCGTTCATCGTATGTTAATTAATAGAAACGAGAAACCACAGGATAAACGGATGATTAGTCGTATAATCAATCCAAATTATGTATGTCCTCCTAATGAACGCTGGATCCACGATGATTCGGATTCCGAGCGTGAAGGGGGAGAAGGTGGGAACAATGATGGTGGAGATGACGATGGTGATAATGATGGGAATGATGGTGCTGATGGAGATGGTGAACGAGCTCTTAAAGAACAACAAGATGCAGTCGATGCTGCTCTAGCTGCCACCATGAAAGCTCAGCTGGAAAGAAAAAGAAAGGGTAAAGTTGTTGCTACTGGTGAACCATCAAAGAAGCCCCGTGTGTCTGCTGGGGCTGGGGTAATCATTGGAACCCCACCACCACGTCAATCAACTCCTCAAAGCTCGGCGGTGTCGCTAACTACTAGCACTCCGATGCTTACTTTGACGAAGATGATGGTGTCACACGAGAGGCTCGGTATTATTCCTCAAATGGCGTTAACCGAGATACCGAGACCTCCTGCTGCATTGTCTACAGTATCTCCTACTACATCAATGAGACCTCCTCCTCCGCCAACAACTACTTTTCCTCCTCCTCCACCTCCGCCTAGTGATGTCTCATTCATGAGAATCACTCGGCCTCAAGGACCTGTTCAACCTGTTCACCCGTCCGTATACAACTTGCCACCAGGTCGTCAAACTGAAATGCTGCTAAATCTGCTACATCTATATGAAAATCAAATGGCAGCTGACCGTCAAACTCAAGAACGACTAATGGAGAATCAACGACGAATGATGAGTTATATTTCTTTCTGTCAGAAGGAGACTAAGTCGTTGCGTACGATTGTTGAGTCTTAGGGGGTGAAATTAAAGGAACAAGAAGAGTTGATTTTACAATTAACTTGTAAAGAAGATGCCCTCAAGAAACTCAAGAATGACGATGATGATCCTGACGAGTCTGATGCAGGAGGTGAGCCTAAACAATCGCATGGTTCATCCTCTGGTGCTGGTGTTAGTGGCGGTGATGATTCGAGCAAGCAGATAATTATTTATAAAGATCCAACAGCTGCCAAGCCAATTGAAATGATTACAGCTAACACAGTGATATTTGTTGATGGATCAGGGGTGGTTCTAGTGTGGTAAACAGAGATGAGATAGAGGTTGGTGAACCGACGAAACCCGGTATACCCTAACCGGAAGACAATAGTTACGTCATATTTAATGTCGGGTACGTGAATTACCATAGTAATTATACAAGAATACATGGTTCATTGTACTGATTGTACGTGAATACATAATTCATCGTATTGAATATGTGATTAATCGATCGATAGTTATTGAAACCCGAACGAATCGAGGGTTCAATTATAGACGGTGTCTATAGTATTTAGTGATGTTTACGAAGTGTTAAAGCTTCGGGATAAGTGAATTAAAGCACAGAAAAAGAATTTCGATTTAATAAGTACGTCGGTACGTTAAACGAAACCTTTAATACCACACCGAGCAAGGGACGATCGATCAAGCCGAAAAAGATGCGTAATAATTAATAATATGACGTTTTAAGTTAATAAATGTCATGATTTAAGTTTTTGACGTTTTTAAATCGGTTTTATATAAATTTCATTTTTTTAGCCGAAAAACGACCGTTTTAGCCTCGTTTTAAGCCGAGTTAGACATTTAACCGAAAAACGAACTGAACCAGATTATCCAAAACGTTATCCGGATTACGAGAATCCAATCTTGTGGCTAGAAATGGAGAGGTGGGTCCCACCCCACCCCTCTCACCTTTCCGATCGGACCAAAGCCCCCACCCCTCATTCTTTTGTTATTTTTTTCTAGCAAACAACTCAACAATCCTTCTCCTCTCTCAACTTCATGATCAAAAACCGAGAGTTTTTAGCAAGAAAACAAGGTAATGATCGGGTTATATACGTTTCCATCTTCGTTTCTTGAGTTTAATTGCAAGAAAATGAGGTTTCAAAGATGAAAACTGATTCTTGCATGATCAAGTGATGTATACGGGTTATACAAGGGATCTTGGTCCAAGAAAGGGGTTAAACGAACCAAGAACGAATTTTTACGGTTTAAATCTTTGTTTTTGAATCATAACCGAAACTATAGTGTAAGAGGCTTGATCGTGAGTGTAACTTGCTTGGTATTGTGGTATGTTGGTTGTAGGTTCTGTATTTAGTGGTAGATAAGGCGGAAAGACGAGTTTGTAGCTTGTAGTGGCGGAAAACGAAAGGTATATTCGGTTATGTTCGGTTTTGGGATATTTGGACAGATTGTGATACATGTAGATTTAGGTCATGAAATTTAGCAGAGGTGTTAGATACATGAAAATATGAGTTCTGTGAATTTTTGGTAATTTTTG
Organism: Bidens hawaiensis; assembly: GCF_021521415.1. Lineage (NCBI taxonomy): Eukaryota > Viridiplantae > Streptophyta > Magnoliopsida > Asterales > Asteraceae > Bidens > Bidens hawaiensis. The sequence goes on from NW_027491678.1 coordinate 89,655, forward strand.
GATAAAGGATGAATATTTGGTGAATTTAATGCTCGGTTTTGACCAAAAATAGTGAAAAATAGTTAAATATCATGAAAAGTTCTGGAAAATTTCAGATAAGATTTTTATATCATGTACAAGTCACACACAAAATTTGAGGTCAGTTGGAGAAGTCTAAGTAGGATTTTCGGTTAAACGAGTTCTAGGGTTTTCTAGCTCGGTTTTAGTGAAAATGGCATGTAAAAGAAGATTTTGGTTCTGGAAAACTTACAGGGGACTATGTGGATGGCAAGGGACATCCAGCAAAAATTTGGGATTTTTCTAAGGTCGTTTGGTATTTACGACATATTTAGTGTTTAAATGGTGTTTAAAAATAGATAAATAAATTTTAAATACAGAAATTAATTCTGAAAATATTTTTATAAAATTCCCCACTGTCAAAAAGTGATTTGTGCAAAATTTTAAGATCCGAGATTAAACGGTTAATTATTTGTGCTAATTATCAAACTTTTAAAGTTAAAACGCGTAAACCGGTGAAGTTCGCATAAGCGAGCTGACTGGTGTATAAAAACCCTAAAAATGAACTATTTTCATATAATTGAGTTAAACAAGTAAAAATAAATCATCCGAACATAATTCGGATGATTTGTAATTTTAACCTATGTTAACAGTTTCCGGTACGCCAAAGACGGAAACGGGTCCCGCGGCCAATCGGGACGTCTAAACCGAGCTATAATTTCACATCTTTAATTAAATTATCAGTCAGCCACTATTTTCGGGTCGTGTGTGACCAAACTCATTTTTGAAACATAAAAACGGATAACCGTGCTAGGCACGCAAAACGAGAAAAACGACTAATAGTAATTGTGACCATGGAACTCTAAACGATATCACAATCTGAGTCCGGAGAAGTATTTCGGGTACAGTACTGGGTTAACAGTGTCCCCAGATGTACCGGTTGATACGGTTAAAAGATTATATAAACAATAAGTGTATAATAACGATCGTAGGGATCATATTACAGATTGGACGTGTTAATTGATAATGATTGTTGTTACCTGCTTGCATGTGCTAAGGTGAGTTTCACGAGCCCCTTTCTCGGAACTGTTTTAGAATATTTTCTCGGGGCGGAAGCATGTTTTTACTGAAATGTTTAAGTACATACTGAACGCATGGATTTGCGTGGATTTATATATATTTTATTGTACGGGAATCGTACGGAAATGTACTAAGATGGTAATTGTCTGAGTTGCTAACATTCTAAGGCCCCGGAACACGAGTGATTAACTGAAAGCCGGTAGAGTGTGGATAGTACTATTGGTCTGACAAACCCAACTGGTCCGGCATGGATTTGCTGATGTTTCCCAGCCAGTTGCACATGTCTATATTGGGTGTTATATTTATTTTGCTATGTAATGTTAGGCATAGCGGTTTGGGGCAGGTTCGTGGGCGGAGTATGCCACGGGGTTGTGTGTGATAGTCAGAGGTTTCACTTGTGGGCTCAGCATAATTACATCGATAATAATATTATTTTATGATAATTATTTATCATGGTTTACTCGAATTGTGAAACTCACCAACTATTCGTAGTTGACCCGCTTTCTCACATGCTTTTCAGGTACAATTAAGATGAAGTGATTGCTTACGTGCTAAGTGCTTGATGTGTGTAAGATTTGCGTGCAGGATGTTAGGATACATTATAACAAATAGAATTGTGTATCGTATTGTATGATGTGTGTATCACCTAGACGGTAATGAAATACAAGATAATGTAATTTGAATTATATTAATGTATTCAGTTTTCTTTATAAACAATGTGGTTGATATCAGAGGTGTCTGTTGCATCCCGTTTACGTTTCCGCTGCGGTTGCGGGGTGTTACAGAACTTGATATCAGAGCCATTGGTTATAAAGAATTAAGATGTTTTTAAAAGATACCTAAAATATAACCAGTAACTCAAGTATTATAGGATCTGAATATCAACTAATAATTTATAGTGACGAGATCTGGATGAACTTGAATGGACAAGTGAGTTATTATGGTCCGGAACATAATAACAGACTTGTCCGCACGAGGGAGCTCGGGGGAAGTCACGGGGTACGTTAATAGGTAAAAATGGCAACATATGTGTAAAGTATATAATATTATTTATGCGTGCTAATGTGTGTGTATATATATATATATATATATATGTGTGTGTGTGTGTGTGTGCATATCTTGTGGGTGCAAGTATTGAGAAATAAGACCCGGATAAGGAACCGGGGGATGAAATAATAAAAGTACCGAGGATGCTGAAATTTCGAGAGCATCGGTTGATGATAAGTCTGACTTATCGGGCCACAGTTATGATAGTACCAAATTAGATCTCCCGTTTGACATTAACCAGAAATATCGAGTAACCGTCACTCCCAACCGAAATTGATAAATCCCATACCCTACCAACACCGGTACCGCATATCCTAATAACCCCCTATGTTCACCCGAACCGCCGACCCTTACGTACGGACGGATCTGTACCTGAACCCGTTCTTATTCCATTAAGGTAAATAGATAAATAAAAAATATATATATAAAATAAAATAATAATAATAATAATAAATTTGATAATAAATGAGCAAATAAAAATAATATATATAAATATATATGTGTATCTCTCACTTACAAACATATGAGACAGACCAACTCCAGATCGAGAATTACCGATTTTAGCGAACCTAGAACGCCTGAGGACATTGACTGAGCAAGTGATAGAGTTTCCCATAATAGTAATTGATAATATTTGAAGGCAACCCATATTGCGCGATTACCTTGAACCTTGCAACTCCCTATGTTATCCTTACATCCGTTAGATGCCTATACCCATGTATACTCGAATAGAATGATTACCCATACACAAGGAGGTGTTGGAATCATTATAGCATAGTTGGCTGTTCGTTCATAGGTGGTATACTGTGTATGCCAGATATACAAATAGACACGGATATTATAACTCCGTTGTACGTAATCGTTTGGTGCTCACGGTGAGCATGTATCGGTTATGCTGACATGCAGAAGGATATTGAAATCAAGCATAGTAAACATTAATCTTTGTTGAGAAAGAACTATATGTCAGTTGGTGACAAGAGTATGAAAAATATTTAAACGTTAACCGACGTCAGGTTAAGTCCATATGTTATTATATTTGTGGGACATATATACTAGATACTAGTATGTGTAATATGTATGATAATACTTGGTGTGTATGTGTACTTGCTGTTATAATTGAGCTGGTAACGAGTTATACGGTGAAATTAATATTGATCACTGCGTACGGGATGAGTACGGCAGAATGACATAAAAAGAGTAACTCCAATGATGGAGATTGATATGATTCAGTTGATTGCTCAAAGATAGCAGATGATGATACCGAATGTCGTATCACAGATCACTGCTAGTGTTGATGCAAATGTGATCGCAGACTTGTAGATCGAGCAATCACATGATTATGAATATTTCAATTCTTAGTGTTATTACTAAGAGTGTTAATGTCCCACCGAATACTATTATGACTACCAGTATTAGTTATAAACTAAACGTGAATAGTAGTCGTAATGAATTAGATCCGGTATGAAGGATATGTTTGTTGACTGTGTTAAGGAAATTATTAATAGTTTACTGATGGTAAAGGGAGGAATAGATTAACGAGTGGATAGAAAAGATCGAAATGGTTAAGGATATTGGTAAGAGTCTAGAACATTGTGTAGTGAAATATGCTACAGATATGTTGGTAGATTATGTTGTATCGTGATGGAACACGATGGTACAAAATTATAGTTAGAAAATTATTGCTCAGATGATATGGTCAGGATTTAAAATTCTTGTGCTAGAGCACTTTTATTCGAGTAATTAAGTTCAGAGATTGGAAACTGAGCTATGGAAGATAGAAATGTTATGTGCTGATCACTTAGAACACGCTAATCGTTTGAAGGAATTGTCATGTCTGGTAACATGGCTATTTACTCCTGAAACTAAGCGAAGTGAGCGCTATATTGGGGACTAACTCCATCGATAAGGAGTATAGTCAATCCTGTAAAATATACAACCTTTGGAAGGGTTGTGTCACAAGCCAGCATCGATATATTTAACCTTATGGGAAGCGGACTGGAAGGACGTTAGGTGAGACATCGGGTGTTAAAGAAGAGAAGTGATAAAGGTATAGTGCAAGATAGGCTTTTGAATAAGTAGGTATGTCCTACAACCCAGAATTATACTAAGACTAGTTCTGGTGTGAAAACATGAACCGCATGAAGGGTCCTTCCCTAAATGTGGAAAATATGGTTATCGGCAGGAAGAAGAATGTCGAGTGATAGTAGGCCACAGGTGTGGTAAAGATGGACGTAATGCCCAATTGTAGAACCAATTGAAGCCATGTGAACCGGCAACCCCAACCCATTCGTGTACAACCACTCCGAACCCAACAACTTCAATAACAATCCATCCAAAGAAACCAAATTACGCCAAACGGTTGTACTTGCTATGAATGTGGCAGTACAGAACGTTTCAAGAGGAATTGCCCAAATTTGAACCAAGGTGTCATTGGAAGACGAACCTCATGACAAGCATCAACCTCTGATCAAGCAAGGAGCCGTGCTTTTGTGAGTAACTTGACTAAAGCACGTCATGATCCAAAGGTGGTATTGAGTACGTTGTAGTTTTAAATCAATAGGCTTCAGTGATATTCTTACGGTCGTCGATAGAAGATAGTTCCTGTTAACCACCTATCGTTTGGAAAGATTCCGATTAGTGAAACTATAGAACCCTATACTGTAGAATCGCTAACGGTAAACCCCTAATGGTTAACTAAATTGTTTGGAATTGTCCTATTATTCTGAACGATTAACCTTTCCTTATTGACCTACGACCAGTAAAGTTAAGAAGTTGTGACGTAATAGCTAACATGGATTGGCTAACCCGACATGAAGCTGAAATCAAATATGAAAAGAAGATGATTAGAAGCTCTTCTTCGGACGATGAAGCGATTAGATACAGAGAAAAGTGTACGGTATTATGTTACCACTCTAATCTCATCTTGAGATGATATAATATTTACGACAAGAAGACGTGGTGTATTTAACAAACGCGATGGCCAAAGTATTTAAAAGAAAACATATGGAAGATGTCCCGGTGATACTTAATATCCACAAGTTTTCCCAGAAGAACTTCCTGGATTACCGCCAACCCAACAGGTCGAATTCAGAATCGATTTAATGCCTCAAGCTGGCCCTGTTGCTAAAGCATCTTACCGACTTGCACCAACTGAAATGCAAGAATAAGTGGATAAGGTTTTATACGAACTAGTTAGTCGCCATGGGGTGCACCAGTGTTAATTGGGAAATGAAGGACGGAAGTGTTAGGATATGTATTGATTAGGGAGAATTGAATTAAGTGACGATCAGGAATAGGTATTCACTTTTTCGAAGTAAATGATCTATTTAACCAATTGCAATGGGCGATTTATTTTTAGAAAATTGATCTTAGATATAGTTATCACCAAATGAAAAATCCAAGAGGAGGACGTTGCAACAACAGCGTTCGGACTCGTTACGGCCATTATGAATTCTTAGTTATGCCTCTCGGGCTAACAAATGCGCCGGCAGTGTTCATGGACCTCATGAACCGAGTCTATAAACTTTATTTTGACAAATTTGTCATAACATTCATTGATGATATTTTGATATATTTGCAACGTAAGGAAGAGCACGAACGACGTTTAAGGAAAATGGTGGAAGTGTTAAAGCAAGAGGAGTTATCCGCGAAGTTTTCGAAATGTGACTTTGAATACAGAAAGCATAATCCCTTGGTCATGTTGTAAAGCAACAAGGATTTCACATAGATCCAAATAAGATAGAAACCATTAAAATTGTGCCAAGCGCCGATTTTAAGTCTCCCCGATGGAGACGATGGTTTTGTCACGTATTGTGACGCATCGCGTAGAGGGTTAGGATGCGTGTTGATGCAGTATAATAAGGTTATAGCCTATGCTTCCCGACAGTTAAAAGTACACGAGAAAAATTACACTACTCACGACTTAGAACTGGGAGCGGTTATCTTCGCACTTAAAATGTGGAGACATTATCTCTACGATACGAAGTGCACCATCTTCACCGATCATAAAAGTTTGCAGCACATATTCGATCAGAAAGAACTGAATATGAGGCAACGAAGATGGGTCAAGTTGTTAAGCGATTATGACTGTGACATCCGTTATCACCCCGGCAAGGCTAACGTCGTAGCCGATGCTTTGAGTAGGAAAGGTCGGGTTAAGCCATTGCGAGTGCGAGCGCTAGGGATGATAGTCCAGTCGAACTTTTCGGACCTGATTCGAGTCGCTCAACGTGAGGCGTTGAAAGAGGAACAGCGAAAAGGAGGAACTTTACGGCAATGAGAAGAATTTTGAACAGCGCGTGGACGAAATTCTCTACTTCAAAAATCGGGTTTGGATCCCGACCCTCCATGACCTTCGTGAATTAATCATGAACGTAGCGCATATATCGAAATATTCCATACATCCGGGATCGGATTAGACTATTGATGATACAAAAATCTGAAAGGATTTTATTAATGGCCGAGTTGGAGAAAGATATGGTTACGTATGTTGGTGAATATTTGAGTTATGCAAGAGATAAGGCTGCACACCGAAAACCCTAGGGAACGCCGCAACGACAGAAAATTCGCCAATGATAGTGGGAATAAATTACAATGGATTTCGGGACGCAAATTCCCAAGATATATCTAAGGCATGAGGTAAATTGGGAAATCGCGGATCGATTAACCAATCCTCGCATTTCATCCCAATCTATGATGATTACCACAATGAATTCTCGCCCAAATTCATGATGGTGAAATGGTATCTCATCGTGGAATACCATTTTCAATTATCTCAGATCGAAATGGGCATCCTACTTCCATTATTGGAAGGCGGGGAAGGAAGCATCGAGAGCTTGAAGCTTTCTATGGGTGAAGTAATTATCACCAATTTGTTAAATTGAAATTGGGCGTCACTCAAGCCATAAGATTTGAATTGATTCGAGAAACAACCAATCGGATTTATAATATTTAGGATAAGTTGAAAGCAGCGCGAGATTGGTAAAGGATTTATGCCAACGTTCAAAGGAAACCATTGTCACTGGAAAGAGGTGACAAGGCATTTTTAGGCATCACCTTAGAGAGAGGTGATATGAGGTTTGGCAAAACCGAAAATAGCTCCTTAATATATTGGACCTCATGAGACTATCTCCATGATTGGTCATTTAGTTTATCGATTAAAATACTTCAGGGGCTAGGTACTATACATGATGTTTTGCCATGTATACGGATTGAAAAGTGCCTAGGCGTTGAGGCAACGAAAGTACCAATAATAGAGGTACTCATAGAAGACATGCCTGATATCATAACTAATTCCGTAGAGATAGTAGACCGGAAAACTAAACAGTTTGGACATACCAAGCTTTATTGATTAAGATTAAGTAGAATTCACAGGGAGGACCAGATTATACCTGGTAACGCGAGGGTGAATTCTGAAGGAAAAACCCCCCCACCTTTCTCTCGAAAGGGGAAAGTGGGCGTGTAAAATTTCGAGGACGAAATTTCTTAACGGGGGAGAATGTAACGATTCCGACGAAACCCGGTATACCCTAACCGGAAGACAATAGTTACGTCATATTTAATGTCGGGTACGTGAATTACCATAGTAATTATACAAGAATACATGGTTCATTGTACTGATTGTACGTGAATACATAATTCATCGTATTGAATATGCGATTAATCGATCGATAGTTATTGAAACCCGAACGAATCGAGGGTTCAATTATAGACGGTGTCTATAGTATTTAGTGATGTTTACGAAGTGTTAAAGCTTCGGGATAAGTGAATTAAAGCACAGAAAAAGAATTTCGATTTAATAAGTACGTCGGTACGTTAAACGAAACCTTTAATACCACACCGAGCAAGGGACGATCGATCAAGCCGAAAAAGATGCGTAATAATTAATAATATGACGTTTTAAGTTAATAAATGTCATGATTTAAGTTTTTGAAGTTTTTAAATCGGTTTTATATAAATTTCATTTTTTTAGCCGAAAAACGACCGTTTTAGCCTCGTTTTAAGCCGAGTTAGACATTTAACCGAAAAACGAACTGAACCAGATTATCCAAAACGTTATCCGGATTACGAGAATCCAATCTTGTGGCTAGAAATGGAGAGGTGGGTCCCACCCCACCCCTCTCACCTTTCCGATCGGACCAAAGCCCCCACCCCTCATTCTTTTGTTATTTTTTTTCTAGCAAACAACTCAACAATCCTTCTCCTCTCTCAACTTCATGATCAAAAACCGAGAGTTTTTAGCAAGAAAACAAGGTAATGATCGGGTTATATACGTTTCCATCTTCGTTTCTTGAGTTTAATTGCAAGAAAATGAGGTTTCAAAGATGAAAACCGATTCTTGCATGATCAAGTGATGTATACGGGTTATACAAGGGATCTTGGTCCAAGAAAGGGGTTAAACGAACCAAGAACGAATTTTTACGGTTTAAATCTTTGTTTTTGAATCATAACCGAAACTATAGTGTAAGAGGCTTGATCGTGAGTGTAACTTGCTTGGTATTGTGGTATGTTGGTTGTAGGTTCTGTATTTAGTGGTAGATAAGGCGGAAATATGAGTTTGTAGCTTGTAGTGGCGGAAAACGAAAGGTATATTCGGTTATGTTCGGTTTTGGGATATTTGGACAGATTGTGATACGTGTAGATTTAGGTCCTGAAATTTAGCAGAGGTGTTAGATACATGAAAATATGAGTTCTGTGAATTTTTGGTAATTTTTGGATAAAGGATGAATATTTGGTGAATTTAATGCTCGGTTTTGACCAAAAATGGTGAAAAATAGTTAAATATCATGAAAAGTTCTGGAAAATTTCAGATAAGATTTTTATATCATGTACAAGTCACACACAAAATTTGAGGTCAGTTGGAGAAGTCTAAGTAGGATTTTCGGTTAAACGAGTTCTAGGGTTTTCTAGCTCGGTTTTAGTGAAAATGGCATGTAAAAGAAGATTTTGGTTCTGGAAAACTTACAGGGGACTATGTGGATGGCAAGGGACATCCAGCAAAAATTTGGGATTTTTCTAAGGTCGTTTGGTATTTACGACATATTTAGTGTTTAAATGGTGTTTAAAAATAGATAAATAAATTTTAAATACAGAAATTAATTCTGAAAATATTTTTATAAAATTCCCCACTGTCAAAAAGTGATTTGTGCAAAATTTTAAGATCCGAGATTAAACGGTTAATTATTTGTGCTAATTATCAAACTTTTAAAGTTAAAACGCGTAAACCGGTGAAGTTCGCATAAGCGAGCTGACTGGTGTATAAAAACCCTAAAAATGAACTATTTTCATATAATTGAGTTAAACAAGTAAAAATAAATCATCCGAACATAATTCGGATGATTTGTAATTTTAACCTATGTTAACAGTTTCCGGTACGCCAAAGACGGAAACGGGTCCCGCGGCCAATCGGGACGTCTAAACCGAGCTATAATTTCACATCTTTAATTAAATTATCAGTCAGCCACTATTTTCGGGTCGTGTGTGACCAAACTCATTTTTGAAACATAAAAACGGATAACCGTGCTAGGCACGCAAAACGAGAAAAACGACTAATAGTAATTGTGACCATGGAACTCTAAACGATATCACAATCTGAGTCCGGAGAAGTATTTCGGGTACAGTACTGGGTTAACAGTGTCCCCAGATGTACCGGTTGATACGGTTAAAAGATTATATAAACAATAAGTGTATAATAACGATCGTAGGGATCATATTACAGATTGGACGTGTTAATTGATAATGATTGTTGTTACCTGCTTGCATGTGCTAAGGTGAGTTTCACGAGCCCCTTTCTCGGAACTGTTTTAGAATATTTTCTCGGGGCGGAAGCATGTTTTTACTGAAATGTTTAAGTACATACTGAACGCATGGATTTGCGTGGATTTATATATATTTTATTGTACGGGAATCGTACGGAAATGTACTAAGATGGTAATTGTCTGAGTTGCTAACATTCTAAGGCCCCGGAACACGAGTGATTAACTGAAAGCCGGTAGAGTGTGGATAGTACTATTGGTCTGACAAACCCAACTGGTCCGGCATGGATTTGCTGATGTTTCCCAGCCAGTTGCACATGTCTATATTGGGTGTTATATTTATTTTGCTATGTAATGTTAGGCATAGCGGTTTGGGGCAGGTTCGTGGGCGGAGTATGCCACGGGGTTGTGTGTGATAGTCAGAGGTTTCACTTGTGGGCTCAGCATAATTACATCGATAATAATATTATTTTATGATAATGATTTATCATGGCTTACTCGAATTGTGAAACTCACCAACTATTCGTAGTTGACCCGTTTTCTCACATGCTTTTCAGGTATAATTAAGATGAAGTGATTGCTTACGTGCTAAGTGCTTGATGTGTGTAAGATTTGCGTGCAGGATGTTAGGATACATTATAACAAATAGAATTGTGTATCGTATTGTATGATGTGTGTATCACCTAGACGGTAATGAAATACAAGATAATGTAATTTGAAGTATATTAATGTATTCTGTTTTCTTTATAAACAATGTGGTTGATATCAGAGGTGTCTGTTGCATCCCGTTTACGTTTCCGCTGCGGTTGCGGGGTGTTACATAGATCCTTAATAGTACTAATCGGATATTCACAGATCTGAGATCTGTTATTGTTATTGATTGGTAATCCGGGATCAAACAACAAGTAATGTGGCTAGAAACTCACCTGAATGCGGTTACGTTCACCGTTTATTGTTATTCTTTTCTTTAGCTCTGCGCTACTAACTGTATAACAATTACACGTATCAATTATCTATCTCTTCCCATATCGTGTTTCTAGTTTAATTATAACCCTCAACGAACGGGGAGTCCGGGAGCAGCGCCCCTTGCAGCGGGGTCTAGGGGCGGCAGCCCCTAGCAGGGTCCAAGGGGCAGAGCCCCTGGCATTAGAATTATTTGATAATATTTTATTGCCAACCCATTAATCCTTTAAGGCATCTTTCATTAATTAATAAAGTCCATGGTCTATTATGTAATTATATTATTCTTTTCTAAGTCCAGGGACCTTTCTGTCATTCATCCAAACTTCTAGTTCGTTACCCAGTTCTTAACGAATGGGGTTCTTACCGAATGAACTCATTCGTTACTTCATAATGAACTGACTATTATAACGAATCTGCTTTCATGACGAATTGGCTACTTCAACGAATTGGACCTTATAACGAACTGATCTTCATAACGAATTTGGACTTATTCGTTTGGTCTGGTTGATGAATGAACCTTATAACAAATGGGGTTCATTCCTCACTTAACGAATGGCCTAAAAGAATTAAAGCTCATTCGTTACTTTTTCCTTAGCGAAATGACATCCGAATTGGGGTTAATTCGTCATTTCCCCGCTAACGAACTAAAGCCCATTCGTTAGTCCCCCGCTAACGAATTAGGGTTAGGTCAGAGAATGTCGGAAACATTCTCTGACATGATATCTTCGTACCCGCCGCCTATCCGGCGCCGTCACCGCCGGAAAACCGGGCGGTGGCCGGAAAAGCGTATTTTTGCACTGTTTTCACCTTTTTTCGTCCCGTTCGATCCAGATCTGAGCTAGGGTAACCCCTAAGCTCATATTTTCATTGATTTACACCCGATTCCACCCGGGTCTTTTGAATATAACGTTTTAAGGGTGTCGGCTCGATGTTTCGCGACTAAATCTAGCGGGTTTGGATCCATACAATATCATACTATCATTACCTCGGGTCGATGCTCGGTTTCTCTTGGGTTCGGCTAAGGGAAAGAGAGAGATGAGAGAGCTTAAGTGTGTGTTTTTGATGGTGTGTGGAATATGTGAAATGAATGGATTATGGGGTAATTATTGTTTATATATGATGGGTCATGGACTTAAGCCCATGGTCTTTCCTTTTTCTTATTAATCCAAGTCCATTACTCATATTACTTAACCCAACACAAGCCCATCTCATAACATCTAACATTAATATTTATTAACCAAACATAAAACAGGATTTTACAGACCCTCTTGCCTCGAATATTATTAGGGTTCGGTTCCCTCTTGCCTCGAATATTATTAAGGTTCGGTTCCCTTATCTACCGTACAACCATACCTTACCTTTCTTTGTCTTTATAATTATAACCTTCATACATACTTTCAATATTTGCATTAGCATACATACATTATTCATGCATACTTTCTTTTACATACTCATTCCATACTAACTTCACATTACCTCCGTTGACAATACGTACAATATCTAAAGATCGTTCGCGTACCGTCAAGCATGAATTTATAACATAAATATAACTATCACATCTATTATCATGACATACACTTACCACTTGAGGTAAGTGTATTAACATTCACATTGAGTATGCACACAGCCCCGAAAACATAATAAGGAAATGGGGCTAGAAACTCACCTGAATCCGGTTACGCTCGGACTTAATAGTAATCTCATTCTTTAATTGAGCACGGCTAACTGTATATCAATTATACGTATCAATTAACTAACCCTATAAACATCATTTAAGTTTCATCAGAAACTGGTAAGTCTGAGCTAATCGAATTTCATGTTCTAATCGAATAGTCTGTTCATTCGAATGGCCTTCTGATCGATTTAAACTTTCCTTTCGAATGGGATATCCACTCTATTCGAATGAGTCATACATTCGAATGGGGTCTCTAATCGAATGGGTTGTCCATTTGAATGGGTCATCCATTCGAATGGGATCTTTATTCGAATGGTTTATCCATTCGAATGGGTCATCCATTCGAATGGGAATCCTATTCGGATGGTTTATCCATTCAAATGGAATTTCTATTCGAATGGAACCCTTATTCGAATGAACTCTTCATTCGAATCATCATCCATTCGCTTCAGTATTCCTATTCAAATGGACTCTTTATCGATTCAAAGGTGTTTGCACCTTTTCCTTATTCCTTTCTTTCCCTTCTTTCTTTTTCATTCGAATGCTCTCCATTCGAATACTTACTCGTTATTCGAATGTACCCGTTGTTGGGGTAGTAACACCCTTTTTGTCATTATCACTTCATACATTGACACTCATCCTCATATTTTAGTGTTATATAGCCTCCTAAACGTGTTCCTTTCCATTCTAGTCCAAGATCTAGCTTTTTAGCAATAAAGTTTAGACCTTTATTGATTTCAAACCCGTTTTAGCTAGATCTAGGGTTTCTAAGTGAACCGTATATACTCATGAGTTCATTTAGTCCACTTTAATCATCAATTTTACATTTTTATCACATAATAAGGTCCGATTTATCTACTAAGTTTCATGCAAAACCGACTTCGTTTACCCGTTCTTTTCACAAAACGAACACTACTCGTTTTACCCGAAACAAACCAAATAACTCGTTTACTATCAAGTTTATTACTTTATCAATAATCATGACCCTATCTATCATCCTACCAAGTTTCATGCAAATTCGGGCACGAAAAGTAAACTATTTTAACAAAAACGTACTATTGAGATTTTTGTCCGAAATCACTCGAGAAGCCAAAAACCATATCAAACGAACTCCTATTTGATTGATTCAAGCGGCCACGGAACCGTCATGCCGAGATATACCCGCTCCGCCCACTTTCGACACCGGAATCCGCTGCAACAGTCGCCGGAATACTGAATAATTGCCGGAAAACTCTGTTTTTAGCTGTTACGGTTTTGCTGATAAAGTTTCGGACTTCCTAACCTCCGATCGACGATCTGATCATTGGAAATTTTCAGTTATATTCCATGAACACGAATTTAAAATTTGAGACCGATCCGACGGTTATATCTCCGAGAATATTCGTGTCTTCGTGGGTGGTTTTCTCAAAAACGAGAATTGGAGAAGTGTGTGTTTTTTATGGTGTAGGCTATGGTGTAGAAATTGATGAAAATGGAAAGGATTAGGCTTTAAGGGGTATTTATACTCCCTTAAGCTCATGGACCTTAGGCCCATTTTTCCTTTTTGGTTCATAATTAATTCCATCTAATTAGCCTACTTATTCTTCCATTCTTATTATTTTACTAATTCTCTACTAACTCAAGTAAAATTTTCCACCATAAATAAATAATATATTAAATATTATTCTTAGAAATTTCGGGATGTTAAAAATCTTCCCACCTTCTGTCACACCCCGAAAATCTTAACTTAACACAGCGGAAGTCTTAACTTAAGCCATTTGGGTTATGACTGATGCCGATAGCCAATAACAATAACCAATTTGTAATAAAATCATTATCTTTTCTTAAAGAAAATATTTTACATTATCAGAGTTTATTACACGTGCTATTACACGGTTTACATTATTCCAACTTTGTTCAAACACCACATGCCCTCCTTTCCATACCACCTCGAAATCTTCACTTACCTGAAAAGCATATTAAAATATCGATCAACACAATGTGTTGGTAAGTTTCCCTTTATAACAAAATAGTCCTTATATATATATATATATATATATGAATCGAAAACATCACTCATATAATAATTAAAACCGATATCAATTAGTGTGTAATCGTCACTACACCCCGAATTATATCCAAAATATCCACGTATAATGGCTTACTACCATTATAACACCAACCGTGTGTAATGATCTACGTCATTACATCACCAAAAACAATAGGCATTTCATTTCTTAAACAAATTGTGTTGTTGTAAACTAGCTAAGAATGCAACATTACGTATGACTATCTTAGTTGATAACTCGAAACATACCATACTCAAAATATACCCACTTTTAACCCAGCGCAATTGGAAGTGGGGGGCGTCACCCTGATAGATCTACCCATATTTATGTGCCATTACTAATTCGGTTAACAGTTATTTAGCCAACTAGACTAATCCCGCATTAGACACAATTTGTAAAATAAATTCCTTTACACATCAACGAAAACCATATGTAATAAAGAATATGTTTTTCCCCAAAACACAATTAAATATCGATTTGAAAACAATTCCAGTTAAAAAACGATGGGGTTCGATAGAGAAACTCATGGTTTTGTAGCTTTTCATTTTCCAAAAATCCCGTGTCCTATATTAGAACACGTTTTGTTAATAAAAACTTGGTTTTAGTTTTTATACAAAACTCTTTTTAATTTATTAGTCCTACTCTAGTATACACATAAGCACATAGCAAATAAATGAGAACACATAGTTCGATTTTGTGTTAACTATTATTTAACTAATTAAATTAATTAATAAAAAATAAAAATAGAATATTTTAAGTTTCAGTTGCTGGAGATTTTTAAGAAAATATTAATCTTCTATTTTTCACAAAATTTGTCAGTTTTATGCTTAAAATGCATTGTTTCGTTTTTCGTTTAAAATGTAACTTATAAATTATGGAAAATACTTGTTACATATATATTAATCAAGTTTTACAAGTTAACTTGTGAAAATATATTATTTTCATTTTTGTTAATATTTTCTCAAAATAGCAACTTTTTAACGTTTTCGTGTCGGATTTCATGACAAGAACCGTTTAGGACTAAGTTTTATTTTCTTGTCCTATTCTCATGTATTAACTTATGTTTTACATGAGTATTTTAACACTTTAGGGGTTGTTCTAAATCAGTCCCTAACAGTTGTGTCGGTTTCGTTCGAAAAGCCGATTTTTTGACTGTTTAAGTTACCGACGAGTCAAATAAATTACACAAGTCTATACTAATCATCCTATGAACTAAACACACATATAATAACATATAATTTACCATAAATTGCAGTTGTGACTATATATGTTCATAAGATACCTTAATCGAGTTTTTCGGTTCCTAGTTCGTATTTTAGATTACCTTAACAATGATATTAGTTAAGCTTGTTATTTATATATATATACAATTATTATTAAATATCTTTAAAAATCTAGATCTTTAACCTCTTTTCTATCTTTAACCTCTTTTCTAAGCTTCTAATAATTCCAAAATATTACTTTTAAGAAAAAGGTTTCTATTCTATTTTAGAAGAATCTATGTTTTCATGATCCAAGTCTTTGTTCTTTTCAACAATTGTCATGTTTTAGTATTAAGATAATTCTATTCCTTTATAACAAATTACTTTTATATTATTCCCGTCTTTTTCAACTTATAATCATTAATTCAAATTAAAGATTATGGATTTATAAAATTTTCTAAATGTTGTTCTAACAAAGTTTCCCATTTTAGTAACTTATTATTTGATAATTCTAATTAATCTAATTCTTTCACTTTAATTAAATACAATTATATGTTTACTTTATTCAATTAGTTTGATATGGTTACATATATCCTAAATAATCTATTCTATTTTATTCTTTTAATTCACCATTTAATAAAGTTTCTATCTTTAGCAAGGTGTTGTTTATTTAAGATCCAAGTTTCAAATTATACATCCTATCTTATTTTAAGTTTTTACTAATCACTTATTGATTTCATTCATTATAAGTATTTATATCAAAATCCAATTTTTCATTTTTTCTTAAATTAAAGTTTCCTTATTTATTAGTTCCAACAATTTTCAGGTTTCAATTATCAATTCTAACATGCAACCTATCTTACTTACATTTAAGTTGTCCTATAATACCTTTTGATCCAAAAATGTGTTCAAAATATCTTAATTAACTTAATACCAAAAATCCCCAATTTTCTCAATTATGAACACATTCTTGTTTTATCCATCTCTAATAACACTTTTCAACAATCTAAACCCATATTAACAAGTTTAGGATCAACAATCAATCTCAAACTTTATTCTAATAACAAATCCTAGAATCAAATTTATCAAGTTCATCAAATATCCAAGAGATTATTAATATCTCAAATTAATCAATATAGGGTCTTTAGGATATATGTATGCATGTGTATGGAGTTTTGATTCTCTCATACATATATATACATATATCCATGACACACATACATATAAATACACTACACACATTATCAATCTTCCAATCAAACTCAAGTATATCTAATCTTGTATATTCATAATCAACACTCAATCAATCTTAACATAATACTTACTTGGATATTGAGATTTTGGAAGATGAAATTGTTGTTTATGTGTGAGTGATGTATTATACTTCCTTCCTAATAGTGCTTTAATAGTTTTATCCTTGCCTTGATCTTGACTTAAGCCTCCATGTTCTTGATTAAGTGAGCGTGTGTTTGATTGTTAATTTAATTTTTGAATTTGAGTTGGATGGTTGGGGGGTTTGGGGCCGTAGGTTATAAGGGGGAAGAGGGAGAGGGGGTAGAGTGTTGAGTTGGTGTTTAGAGTGGTGAGTTGGTGGGTTAGAATAGTATGGTGAAGTGTTTAGATGGTTAACAAGTGTTTTTCTTCTAGAAGCTAATCGTTAAGAGTTTACTTGGGAATGTTTGATTGGAACACATGGGGAATAAGGTGTCCAAGGGTGGGGCGGCCTAGGGGTGGGGTATATGAGGGGTTTTAATCAATAACTAGGTATTTTAGGTTATTCGTTTAACGTATTTCGTGTTTTAAATATCCAAACGAATTCCGTTTTCAATCATTTTTTCAGACTTTGAACGAAATCAAATTCCTGACAGTATGGACCATAGAAATCATTTTCTTGAAAATAGTTTATGTTGGGTCCTTTCCGGGTCCTGTACTGGCTTGTGTTTGCGTATTTTTCAATTTTCGTGATTTGAGCCTTCCTAAATTATATTTTTATGTTGTCTTACATGTTTTCATATATATTTTTGATTTTTGAGATTGTTTAATCAATCTAATGATTTATTTACTTTCTGGCTCGCTGCCCGAGGTATTTGCATGTTTTTCTCGTTTTGTGCCGAAATTTGGACTTATTGTTGACTTTGCAAGATAATAAACTTTAATAAATAGGGATTTTATAAATAAAGTGATATTAGGATGGATAATCATGATTACATTATGAAAAAATTTGCCAGATGTTACACCTTATAAGAGGTTTCGTCCTCGAAACCTGCTTAATCCTTGTAAAAGGAATACTTCCTGTATTCACTTCTTTTCTTTAGCTTCTTGACTTATCAGTTTATCCTTTGTCTTACAATCAACGAGTGATCTTAATAAGTTTTAGCTTTCTTAGGTAGCTTGTCCATGAAGTCTTCGATGATGCGCTTCCTTATCCAGACTTTGCAAGTGCATATCACTTCCATAAGCATGCTCTTTTTTCTTGTCTTTAAATAGAAACATTGCACTTACTGTCATTACACTTAGCACTAAATGACCATTCCGTCTGATTAAAATCTTTAGCAAATATACTGCTTTGCAATGCATTCAAAACATATTAATTCCCAAAAGGAAACATTTCCAGTTTCTTTTTAAGGATTACTTCTTGAACTCAAGTAACTTTTCCACCATAAATAAATAATATATTAAATATTATTCTTAGAAATTTCGGGATGTTACATTATTATACAAGACATATTATAATTGTTTGTTTATTGTTGGAGGTTATAAACAATAAACCGTAATATTCTATTTTATAATTATATATATAATGTTTCTAAACATTTGAGGTTTAACAAACATAATTATCTCCACATCTTACTATACCATCTCCACCCACATAAGCATTCTCCATAATCATAAGACTCTTCTTCCATTCAAATCTTCTATAATGTAAGCTCCTAAACCCTTAATTATGTTTTTTATATTTCAAATAGTATTTGACTTAACTCTTTTGTCATTTTATGTTGCAGTTACTTTTGTCATGTATCATTTTTATAGATAAATGATATAGATTTTGGTGTACAAATGATGAACATGTTCATGTTTTGTTAATTGCCAACAAACATTTTATTTTAACTTATTTGTCAAAATAGCTTTAGGTTATTGATGCTCAGGTGTCTATTATTTGCTGAATGAGACATAGAAAATAAAACATCATACATTAAATTAAGTTTTTAGATATAGTTTATGTTTTATTTGAACATTTAATAATGTTTAATCCTAATTTCGGTTTTACTAAGACAACCATCCGAATATATGACAATAACATTGATATTAATTATTCATTAATTTTTAAATTCAAATAATTTGACTCCATATCAATTCTTAATTACAAATTTTATATAATCATTCAATTATTTTCTTATATTTGGAAAAAAAAACTAAAAAGAAATTATAAAATAATTCTTATATGTATAAAATTCTGAAATCTCGGATAACTCATGGTGTTAAATTGCTGAACTTAATAACATACACTCATTCTATTATTGTATACTGAATTCTCGGATCAATCTGTATTAACTTTAATTTATAACTACAATTACAAAATTAATTAATTTTTATGCTCCATCGTCAACATTCCATAATTTCAACAAGGTAGATACATTATTTTATAAACAAAGCAAATAACTTCTAAAAATAAATATATAACTGTTTTTTGTTATAATTTCTAAAAATATCCAACTATTTTTTGAATTATTTGTTAGTGTTTGTTATACAGGGTACGACTAGCATGCATTTCTAGATTATTGGTTTATCTGCAAATGACTTGCAAGAGCAGGTGCATGCGTTATCCTATGTGTAAGTCATATAACTAATTAACCGATTCAGATGAAGTTTAACTTCAATATTAGTGATACGTGCATAAGTAGTTACACTGGATTATGCAAGTATTAAAAGAGCATAATTGTCATATCTATAACTAAATGTGGTAATGCAACAATTTTATGTATTTTCTTTAGGTGGGAAACTTCTTATATTTGCTAGATTAAAATGTTATTATTAATTATGATAAAACTAGAAATTAGATATCACGAATTCCAGATGATGTGGCTTTTAGGGAATGGAAATTTGATTAGAGAATGGATGCAAACAAAAGCAATAAGGGAAATGAATGCAAAAGTAACATTTGGGCATGAAGTTTTAGTTTGATTATCTAAGGTCTAATTGGTTCTTCATACATAACAGTATTCGATTTATAACAATATATTTTTGGATATGACAAATTTACCCTTGCATATTTGTGTCTTCTTTTGCTATGAAATGATAAATTTTGTCAAATTCATTTAGTTTTGTTGTGTATAAATCAAATTGTGTAACATACAAATCTTTCATATTTACCTACTAACCTTTTGTTTTAACCCAATTTGGGACTTTAACACTCATTCAAGAAAATGAAACATTTTTTTCATAGTTTTGTTCTTTTTGGTATTTATTCTATTCATTCATTTATTAATAATATATGATTATGTAACATAGTTTTGGTTTCTGGATTTGCAGGTTTGTAATCGTCTTTCTCAGTGTCCATCTAAGATGGAATGATACATAAGACCTGGTTGTGTAGTTCAATTTATTTATCCATGTCATCTTCCTTTTGAGATCAAGTAAGTTATTAAATAAACAAAATAAATTACACAAAAGGTTCATGTAGTATGCATGAATTACATATTGGTTCCCTACGTATTAAATATTACTGAATATGTTCGGTAAGTTTGCGATCAAGATGGTTTGGTACAAAATGGTTTAGTATAATCATTTTGAAGAAGTGACAATAGCTTATTTAACTGTTAATTTTGTACAACTCATTTGGGTTGGTGAAAATTATTAACTGTCGATTGTTTAACAAAATTTACTTTGTGTTGGTAAAAATTATAAAGTGACAGTAGCTGGTTTAATAAAAATTATATTGAAATTTAAGTTGTTGTTCGAGTCTTCGTCTCCAATTATTTCAACGTTATAAAGAGAAATTTTTTAATATGTGACAACATTTTGTTATAAATCATTTTTATACACATAAAATGTCTGATAATATCGGTATTAATGTGTTGTTTTAAAATATATCAAACGCTAAGGTTTTGGTTTACAAATTATAATTATAATTAATAGTGTATATATATATCAAAAACTTATTATAAACTCATAAATAAAAATCATTATATAATATAACTCAATTTACGTATTACATGTAATTTTTTTTTACTTTTATTATAATTTTCTTCTGTGTGTAACACGGGCTTTCATTATTAAACATGTTATTATTTCTAATGGTATATTTAATTTGGATGATATTGTTTTTTATTTTTTAAATTTTCAGGTGGTGAAGCAAAATTAGTTTCTTTTGTTAGAATATTTGAAGAAGTTGATGATGATTTAATATGAAAGTACATGTTTAGGTCTTTTGTTCATGTTTTTTGATGGTTTGATGTACACTAACTTATTGTAACTTTAAACTTTTGATATCTAGACATTGTAAATGGTTAACGTATTGGTCCGAAGTTGAAGAAGTTTTGTTTTACTTGAATTTGTTGTTTAAATTTAATATGTTTGTTGACATGTTTTTCCACCCGTGTGTAACACGGGCCTATACCCTATTTTGTTCATGTATGTTAGTTTATCTTTGTTCAGTTACCTTTGTCTAGATTTTAAACAAACAAACACAAATGTCCATATTTAAATAAACGAACATGAACATAAATATTTGTTAGATTGAGTATCTGTGGTCTTTTAAAGTTAAATGAATGAATACGAATATGCCCTTATTCGTGTTCATTCGATTCGTTTACAGGCTTTCATTGTTCACATTGATGAATATATTGGTTTCAATCTTTAGGCTTTGCCGATTTTATTTGTGCTCGTGAAGCGTTCATGAACACATTAATTTCCTTAATGAACGAAGACATAAAATCTCGTTTGGTAAGTATTCATGAACACATTATTTTCTTAACGAGCGAACGGACATGAACAAGGCCTTGTTCGTGTTCGTTCGGTTCGTTTACAGCCTTAGGTGGGTACGTGACGGAAATTCAATGACATCGATTTGATCCGTTATGATTACGATATCAAATACATCTCTATTTATTTGCTTCTCTTACCTTATAACAAAACAGATTAATATTAACTAGTAATATTACCTTTCTCCATTTTTGGTGCTGTTTCTTACCCGTTTTCATTTTAGATGATAAAAAACCTACTTTGCTTACATCTAATGATACCTCGAACAACTTTTGACTAGTCAAATCCTTAAAGTCTGATCCAAACCAAAATTGATACTTTATTTAAACTAGGATTTAAGATCATGCGCTTCACGACGGGACTGTTAAATCAAACAAAAAAATATAAGTAAAAATGTTACACCATAAAATCGTTGCAAGTTGATACGAAGTCAGTCTGTATCAAGTTACGGCATCGAAACTAAACAAAATAAATAAACATTTCAATGCCAAAATACAACAAATTATCATATGTAGAGCCAAAAAACCCGGCACGTTATAGCTACAACAAACTCAAATTCAATTACTATCAACGGCACCAACACAAATTCGTAAACATAAGTAGTAAGCCAAAAAAATATTCTAAAAGGGAGGTAACAAATGTTGAAATGTAGATATAAAACCATGTGATGGGATATTTTCAAATCATGAAAAAAGTTTCGCTCTTTGTAATGACGAACAATAAAAAATATGAAAGCAAAGTTTAAGAAAATCATTTAATCGACAAACAAAACATGTAAGGTCGACACTTGTCCAATTTTAGTGTTTAAAAATATAGTTTGTTAAATATTTTAATTAGTTGAAATAAAAAGTAAATAAAAGAAATAAACATTATCATATTTATTTATGGAATTTTAGTTATTAATTTAGTAGTTATAATTAATAATTAATAAAATATTAAAAAAATAAATAGTAAATTGAATAGTGATTCTGTGAGGAGAATTGAATCCTTTTTTGATACTTTGTTACTATTCTATGAGATATTCCCATATATAGTGGCTCGAACTCATATCGCTTATAACCCATTTTAGGTCGAACCTAGTTTTTCTATTTATTCTTTAAAAACTACCAGAACTCAATTTGTTTAATTAT
Source organism: Bidens hawaiensis (assembly GCF_021521415.1). Classification (NCBI taxonomy): domain Eukaryota; kingdom Viridiplantae; phylum Streptophyta; class Magnoliopsida; order Asterales; family Asteraceae; genus Bidens; species Bidens hawaiensis. The sequence goes on from NW_027491678.1 coordinate 112,533, forward strand.
AACATGTTTTTTTTTTAAACCAAATGATACTTTTTTAAAAATGATCCGAACCCATTTTGCTAACATCATATCCCGTTCTAACCCTAGCATGTTTTAATTGTCTAAGTCCCCGATCTCTGACCCAAACCAAAATTGACACTTTTTTAAATGACTTAAACTCATTTTGCTTATAATCCATTTGAGCCAAACCAAAATTAACACTTTTTTAAATGATTTAAACTCATTTTCCTTATAACCCTGTTTAACCCAAAACAAAAGTAATTATTTATCTGAATGACACGAACTCAATTTACATAAAACATGTTTTAACCCGAACCTAAATTGATACTTTATTTAAATAGTCCGAACTCGTCTTGCTAACATCCCGTTCTAACTTGAACACGTGTTGACTATACTTTTCCAAAAATAGGAATATTAAAACTTAACCAAATTGTTCACGATAAATGAAACCCTGTGGAAGCACTAATATTTCACTATGATATAAACTCTTAAGCGTAAAATGGTGAAGATAAAAATAAATAATAATAATAATAATAATAATAATAATAATAATAGTTATTATAATATTAATAAGAACCAACTTTGATTGTTGACTTTAATTTGGGTCGAGGGGAGCAGTCAAATTGTTGAACTTTATCTCTTAATTTTTCAAGTAGGTAATCAATGCGGTAGTGATCCATTGGCAAAGATGCGTAAAACCTTTAAAACATATGAGTTTGGCTTGGGATCAATTGCTACATATAGCAAAAATTAAAGTAATTTGTCGTTCGAAAAAATAAAATAAAATAAGAATTTACAAATGCGTAGATTTCACACATAGCTTACTAGAAACGCTTGCTCAACCACAGACACTCATGCATATTAAAAACATTATTCAACTCTCAAATGATTTCATGACATTCCATTAGTTTCAATGTTCCTTTTAGCATTAATTCTTCACAGTATCATTCACAAATTACTTCCACAATTGAATTGGCAAGTCTATTATAAGTAAAAACTTAATCAGAAAGTCAAGCCTAATATTATTTTGTCTAACATTAGTCATGTGCGTAATTGCCATATACTGTCATATCAAATGAGCTTTGACTTTGTAAAGTCAACTAAGCCATATTCAATAATAATGTACTTTTTCAATCGGGCGACATATTAGACTAGCAGTCATAACTACATCTGGATTCTGAAAATAAATGGTGTCTTGTAAACTATATTCCATGCAGAATACAATTGACTGCTCTCTTCCTTTTGAATTCCAGTTGTAAGAATTTCTGAAAGTGCTTGCGTGTTTGCTTTATTAAATCACTAACTTGCTTATGCGTTTCGACTTAATTCTCCTGCTGGCCGGGTTAGCTACTAGTTCCTAATTCCTTTCGATTAAACAATGACGTCTCAAAAACGTTGACGTGGTAGCCTAATTGCATATTTCTCATCTCCTTTTTACTTATGCTTCTGTCAAAGGAGGCCTCAGCTGCTATTTGATCAACGATCTGCTTCAATGGAGGTGATGCAATACTGCTTGTTGGAAATCAGTCCCTGAAATCTACGCTCTAACATTTGGTTTTATGATTAAGCACCAGATCAGGGCTCACTTTCAATAAACTTGCGCATTAGTTACATATGCCCTAACCATCTATTTATATTAAATTACCTCCTAAACACACTTTCACTCAAACTCCTAATATCTAGTAATTCAAACAACTAGTTAAACATGCAATTAAATCAAACTATTAAACAAGTAAACATGAGAATAAATTAAAATCATCTATTGATCATCCCACTTTTACGCTTAATCACTTTGACTTTATAGAAGAATTAACTTCGAATATCCACTATTTTGTTATTTATTTTGATCTAATTGAAACCCATATGACTTAAGAGAGGACATGGGTTGTAATAAAAAACTAAGGATCGATTCTAGTTTTCTTTTCCTTTATCATATTGGTGGTCTTTCATTTTGATCTTATTAATTATTAATTATTAGACAAAAGTAATGAGATCACATATCGTGGATAAATAAGAGGATTTAATACTTCCCATGAGAGGTCGCTGGTCCAAGTATCTGCCCTTGCATCGAGAGAATAACGGTTTTATCAGGTTGTTGGGGTTTTCATCTACGGGGTTTCCGAGTCGGACTTGAAGTGTCAAATAACCGGTGACGGTTGAATTCCCGTCACATGTAGACTTGGAAAAGACATTATAAAGGTCCGTTTTGTGTATCGAACACGATACTTTTGTAATACTTTGCAGTATGTTTTTCTTTTACAAGCCAGGCTTGTACTTCAATTAGCCATTTGTATATGAATTTATTTCATCATATAATTTATAGTGGATATCATCGTTACAAAATGGAAAGAAAGATGGTAAACATCACAAATTTATTGTACACATACCCATAGTGGATATTATTATCCATTGTTACATAAATGAAGAATCATTAACCCGTAACACACTAGCTAGTTGTTACATGGGGACTGAAGCACATAATAAGAGTGTAATATGTTCCTTAAGCGTCTTTTCTGGAAATGTGAAACCGTCATCGAACTTGTACACCACATCCACCATTCTTGCAAGATTAACAATTGGAGCAAGTATATCCACTGGGACCTCCCTTGGCTTTAGACACCCCTCGTTTATATCTTTCCAATTATTTTCAACAATTTCTTTAAGGGCTTCGACGGCTACATTTTCAGACACCCCAAAAGTCTTCATATACGCATCGACTCCTGTGGCTGACGGAGCTCTTTCACGCTCAAACTTCATATATAAACGTGGATTTTCATTAGATTGGACGCTATAAAATTGGTGTTTTTATTATCATGACCAAAAATAATATAACCGAATTGAAAATACAAGTCTTCAATTCTAATACAGGTCTACAGGATATTGCAACAAATCCATTATTAGTAAAAATATTTCCAAAATATTTGGATAGTAAGTACATTTGAAACTGATGCTGACTAATACTATAAGCTTATCACTTATGACACTTAACTTCTTGAAATTCTAATAAATTGTTCGTATAAAATCATTTTTTAATAAAGTTGCAATAGTAAGAGTGTGAATTTAGTACCGCGAAACTCATCACATCATCGTGGAGTCTTCCGATTGACTTTGAGTATGTCATGATCTTTGGATGACTTTCACACCAAGCAAAAGTTTCTGGTGTGACAATTTTGCCCATACCAATCAACCCCAACTTATACAGAACATCATTTCCAGAGGTAACTAACCCAACCTTCATATACACTTCAAATGATGGTACCTCTCTACTATGCCTCCATTCAGCCTCTTGAAGGTAGCTTGTAGCCCCTTCTTGAAACTAGATTCATAACACAATACTCGTTCAGTACGATTCTTATATAGATTTTCAAACGAAAACAATATTATAAATACAAACGAATCGTACAGCTTTTTTTGAAGCCTCAATGAGGTTTGTTGATCCCTGTTGAGGTAGTTGTTTGTTCAGTTCAGCAAACTCGTTCAGTACAAATTCATAGTATGGTTTAATATATTCGGGAAGTCTCGACGTGGCACTAATGTCCCACCTAAATACCAAAACAACAACTACTATCATATACTTCATATACATATATACACGGACATAATTACGAATACCTGTTTATTGCATGTGTCAGAAGTCGATTCTCTTCAATCGTAGCATACGCGTCATATGTATCATCTAACACCACCAGAAGCAGTGTGAGTTTTGTTCCTATGATTCGGGCTTGAGAGTAATAAGGCTCCAAGAATAATGCCAATATCCATAAATAAGTCTTAGGCACTCTATCTCTTACATAAGATGTTTTCACTTGCAACTTCATGTCCTTCCACCACCTAGATCAAAAGTATAAAGTGGTAATACTTTTCAGAACATTTTAAACTGACCCATGATAAATACTTTAAATTACAAGTTAATATATTTCCTCAATGATAACTTACTCGGAAACAATTCAAAGTTCTTCCTTTTGTAGGAGTTGCAAGTAGTTGAAGTGCACTTTTGCAAGTGTCAGTAGCGAGTCATATCTAGAAATTTCTTCTTCAAAATGTTGCAAATAATACCTTGCTTCTACCATTGGATGCCCTCGATGAAAAGGTCTCTCCACCGCATGTTTCACTTGTTGTGCAAGAGTACCTTGGAGTGTTTTCTCTACTGTTTTTAGTTTGGTTTATGTGAATGCAATGGCTTCGTCTAAAATAGATTCTCCCCTTATTATTAACTGAGCACTCTCATAGAAACTCATCAAGCCCCTCACATCTGTAGTTATCTCTTCCTTGAATTCACCCGAACTAAAATCCTTGAACTTGTTGAACACGTCTACACAACCACAAGTAACAAATTATTTAACAAAACCATAAAAATAAAGTCGTTAAATCAAACAGGTTTTGTGAGTGAGCTGTGACTTAATAATTACCACAAGAAAATCTATAACCAAAGTTTCTAAAAACTTGAAAGTGAACAGATACGGTAAAGAGATCTGCTTCATGGTAGCTTTTCAAGTTAAGCTGGTTGAAAAGTTTATCAAGTTGGTTACACATGTTTCAATGCCGGTTATGCATCCAAACATTGACGAAGCTTAGCGAGGACCTGGGGTCCCCCCCCCCTCCCTGTTTTTTTTGCGCAATAGTGTAAATATACCCGTTTTCGTCCAAAAATTTGTATACGTAGTGTAATTTACTTAGGGCTGTTCAAAAAGCTCGGGCTCGTGGCTCGCTCGATAAAAGCTCGAATAAAACTAGCTAAAGAAACTTGATCTGAAACATTCTGAGTTAAGTTGGCTTATTTTTGTAATCAAGCTCGGTTCGACCTAGACTCGGCTTGATCATGGCTTGGCTCGTTGGCTCGATTTAAATCTCGTTTAAATCTTGTTAGACTTAAATCAGAGATTCTTCTACATATGACTCCTTATGAGTTCGAAGTCAACATGGCAGCACGGTTTTAAGTGTAAAATATGTCTGGTCTCTAGTAATTATTAGCCTCTTTTAAGCTTTCGTTTTCGTCCACATTTTTTTCTTTTGTTCTCTTTTTTATTTCACGGTACGTGATGGGAACGAATAAATACACAAAGTTCTCATGCGGAAATATGTAAAAATAAATTAAATTTAGTGGTTTTTTGCTGACTTGCTACGATTGGTTAAGTTGTTTTTAATGTTACAATTTACAAGGTTAAATGCTTATGGCTTTTAATCTTACGACTTACATGGGGTTCGATGGTTATCATATTGCATCTACCTTGAGTTAGTTTATATACCCATTTTACAAATATTATCAATATTCTTCAACAATTGACTCAAGTTATGAATTGGTATCTCTCTTAGTAGTTCTCTATATGAGTACCGATTGATATTCTGTCCTGCTAGGTGCCATGTACACGCTGCTTTTTTTTTTTTTGCAAACAAGAAGTGATCGAAGATGATCCGAAATAGAACACGTGTCCTCATACACAAACATAGACGCTCCATGACGTCCTAAGCACGACCGAGGAAAAGAGATAGAGCTTCAAGTGGTGCAGAATCAAGAGCTGTTTACATCTGAATGAAAAGTTTCTTCATGGATAATATAATGTACCCGTTTAAGGGGGTTTTTTTTCACAAACGTTTGTTAAAGTGTGGTCCTTTACTAATTCACGTCTTATTCTTTTGCTCCCGGCAGATCGACTCATCCATAAATCCTCAATCCTAAGTCTGAAAAAAGTGTTGCTTCAAGTTATGGGACATAACGGGTTCAGATCAGGATGGATTGATTCAAAAAAAAATGGTATAAAAATTATAAGTCGAGAAAACTCAAATAATTTAACTAAAAGTCCTAAGATTACACGTGCGGCGTTGGTTACACATGTTTCAATGCCGGTTATGCATCCAAACATTGACGAAGCTTAGCGAGGACCTGGGGTCCCCCCCTCCCTGTTTTTTTTTGCGCAATAGTGTAAATATACCCGTTTTCGTCAAAAAATTTGTATACGTAGTGTAATTTACTTAGGGCTGTTCAAAAAGCTCGGGCTCGTGGCTCGCTCGATAAAAGCTCGAATAAAACTAGCTAAAAAAACTTGATCTGAAACATTCTGAGTTAATTTCAAGACCGAGCTCGAAACCACCCTGGCTCGACTCGGGCTCGACTCGCGAACAACCCTAAATTTACTCGTTTTTGGCCGAAAATTAGAGCCCCGCCTCCCCCGAAAACTTGCCCAAGCTTCGCCATTGCATCCAAATACACGTTATGCGTGTATTGACGTTGGTTTACGTAGCCAATGTTGCATTACACGTCTACTGACACTGGTTACATGCATACCAACATCGGTTACGCTTCCGTTCTCACGTGACGTGCTGGGTCACGTCTGTTGCTTTGTGAGTAACTCAGTAATAACAAATAAATGTTAAAGAACACTACTCGAACCGAACCATTGTAAGTTTGTAACCCACACCACACCCGTTGGTTGTGAGTTGTGACTAGAATGAATTAAACCTTTCCAGAAACGCAAACGCAGGACGGAAGTGATAACATTTTGACCTCTAAATTAATCTAACAAAACTAACTTTCATTCCGATCAATCCAAACCACCACTTATCTTATCAATGGATTCAACTTCATCTTCGCCTGTAAATTGGGAAGCCCTAGACTCTCTCGTTATCGAATTCATCAAATCCGAAAACCTAATCGAACAATCTCCATCATCTCCATATCAATACCGTCTGCTGATTCTCCAAATCCGACGGTTATTGCAATCCGGTAACATCGATTCCGCCATTGATCTTCTACGTCTCCACGCTCCCTCCATTCTCGACGATCACCGCCTCCTCTTCCGCTTACACAAACAGGTAAAGGATTTCGATTTCTATCTTTTATTTATTTCAAAGTCAAACTAATTTCTGTTTTGATTTCTCAAGAAATTCATTGAGCTTTTGAGGAAAGGAACCGAAGAGGATCGCGTCTCCGCGATTGACTGTCTACGGAATGCGCTTGCTCCTTGTGCTCTGGACGCCTATCCTGTATGTGTAATTTATATGAAACTGGTTTGAAATGTAAACTGTATGTAGCACTAGTTCAGCTACCGACTCTGGATTCTATTTAGGATGCTACTTATATAGGAATCATACTTGTTAAAAACACTCGCTTCTTCTCATGTGAGGCTCAATTAGTTTCTAGGTGAGCGCTTTGGCATTGCCAACGACATGAACATGAGACGTAAAAGCCGGGCTAAAGAAACGCAAGGAGTGTTATTGAAACTTAGATCTAGGAGAGGTCAAAGGAATTACATTTGAATCTTGACTATTTTACAACTTTGGCTACTGATTAGATGATATTAAATGTTATATAATAACTTTTGTTTTTTTTCTTTCTGTTTGAAGAATATTGTTATTTTTCATTTATACATAATATTTTGAAATTTTTTTTATTTAAGTGCACTGTTTTTTTATCTCTGGCTCTTGCTTTTTTTGCGCCTAGCGCATTTGATAACTATGATAGGAATAAATCATTATATTAATCTTATCCTTATGATCAACATTTTTAATAATTTTGCACTTATAGAAAACATGTTTAAATAATCACAAATGTTCTATTCACAGTTGACCGCATGCCTTTTGTTTTATGTATATGTTTTTGTACCTGTATTGGTTGTGACATGACTTTATTCTTGATTCTAAGGAAGCATATGAAGAATTCAAGCACGTGCTGCTTGCGTTTATATATGATAAAGATGATTCAACTTCTCCTGTGGTGAATGAGGTAAGAATTTTGATTCTTTTTGAAATACGTAAATGGTATTATATGTTTATGTAGTTATGTTTTACAATGTATGGCTCTTGTGTTGCATGTCTATTGTTAACAACATTTTACGTTTTTTTTTAATTCAAATTAGCAAAGTTTGTGCTTAGTCTTGAGCTTCTGCCATTTCTATTATGTATACCTGCGTTTTTATGTATCACAATTCATAATGTTCTTAATTCTTAGTGTGTAATAAGTTATATTTAACAATTGCTTAGTGGTCTGAGAGGAGGCTGTTTGAACTTGCTGGATTGATGACATCTGTTCTAAGAGCTCACTTACATGCATATGATCCCGTTTTCTCAATGGCAATCAGATACCTAATCAGGTCTCATAACTGTTTATACTTTTTGATTCTCGTCAGCAATTCACTACCCCCCCTCCTTTCTCTTTCAAATGTCATTGATTGATATTTTATGATCTTTCAGCATACACAAGGGATTTTGCTTTCGTCAAGGGATTTCTTCCCCGATAACCGATCTTACCGAGCGGTTGCTACTCGAGGAGCGTGATCTCCCTGCAACTCCACAAGAGGGTTTGTTTGAAGCACCCCCATTTGATGAGGTGCCTTTTGTAATTCTCATGTTTTGTTCTGCCTATGAAGCTCATAATAATGTATTTGTTTTTCCTTTTATATCTGAAATTAGGTGGACATACAAGCCCTTGCACATGCTGTTGAGCTTACAAGACAAGGGGCAGTTGATAGCTTGAAATTTGCAAAGGGTGATCTATTTCAAGCATTTCAGGTAAGCTTATCTTATGTGGTACACTTCATTATCATATTGCATGAAACAATAGGAAATTGACATATTAGCATATTGTTACAGAATGAAATATGCCGTATGAGATTAGACATCACTATGCTCGATGAACTCATTCACGAGTACTGCGTTTATAGGGGCATTGTTAACTCTGGTGGCTTATACACCTCTCGTAACTTAAATATCATTAACTTTTCCTTTTTTATTTATTGTATTGATTACACATGCTGACATCATTCCTTCATCACATGAACCAGCGGTGTCAAACCAAACAGAATCAGAATCTACTTTATCTGCTGACTTCTTAGATGTCAGAAGTGGATCCAATAAGCCTGCTGACACTGACATGGATTCACCTGGAACTGGTGATGTCAGCATTCAGAATCCTGAAGGTGAAGGACGGTGTGGTAGCACAGTCAGCAGCCATGAAGACTGCAGTACCAGTGCAATGCATCGACATAAGGCTTCTAAAATCCTGCAAAGAAATAAGAGTCGGTGGATTTGTGATAGGAACAAACGTAAGAGGTGGAAGGGAAGACATGAAGTACAAGCTAGTTCCAGTATGTCAGAGGAGCAACAGGTATGTGGAGTACACACACACATTCATAATAGGGCTGTAAACGAACCGATCCAAACCGAACGAGGCCTCATTTGTGTTCTTTTGTTAAGGAAAAGATTTTGTTTTTGTTTGTTCATTAACTTTTTTTAAACGGACACAATCAAGCATATATTAATTTGAACTTAAGAAACAACATTGTTAATCTCAAATATTAGATGTAATCAACCAAAAGATAAATCAAGCTTAATCTAAAATACTTCACATAATAATCATAAACTAATTACCCAAAACAAGTTTGTGAAACGAGATTATGAAGAGTGAATTTAGGATTAGTGAGTTGAGTTAGTAAGATAATAAAGTTAAATAACATAAAAAGTTTAAACTTTCGGATAATAAACTAAAATATATAAAACATATATAAAAAACCTTTAATGAAAGAACATGAAAGAATGTAGATGTACAAACATAAGCGAACCAATTACCGAACATCACGAAGGTAAATGAACGAACATGACCTCTATTCATGTTCTTTAGTTTAATTAATCGAACACGGTTTCCTGTTAATTTTTATTCCGTTTGTTTATTGATCAAATGTATGTAAAGGAATCTTCCGCCGAACGGTTCACAAATGGTTCACTGAGTTTTCAGTTCGTTTACATCCCTATTCAGTATTCAAGTATGTATATATTCTCATGAATGGAATTTGGCTTACTTTTATGCTGCAGGTTTCTGAAATATCATCTGCTGTAGAACCAAGTGGTGATAAAGAGGACAACTATGAGATTATGCTGGCAGTAAAGGAGTTAGCAAACAAAGGAATGGCTGCAGAGGTTGTAGAAGAAATAAATGATATTGATCCTACCTTTTTTGATCAAAATTATATTCTTCTCTTCCAGCTAAAAAGGGTAAGTGATGTATTTCTTTGGTTCAACTTGAGTGGTTTTGTACATTGCTGGTGGTTTTAAGCTGCTTTAAATCCTTAGCCTTACTGTGTGTGTTCACTGCTTAATGTTAAAAGATAAAATTACCCTAGTGAGACTACAAACTGCTGACTCTTGACTTATGGTTCCAGATTGAATTTTTGAAGTTGGTGAACTCAGGTGACTATTCTCGTGCGCTGAAAGTTGCTTGTTCTCATTTGGGACCTTTAGCAACAAGAGATCCAAATCTTCTGAAGCCCTTAAAGGAGACTTTGTTGACTTTGCTTACACCTAATGAGAAGTTTTCTGGTGAAAGCTTGCCCTTTCATGCTCTTTCCACTTCACTCCAGGTTATTATTCTCTGATTTAGTTATAATGTTCATATTTTAATTGCAATATATGATATTACTGGATTTAATATTCATATTTGCAATATTTGGTTGCTTGTTCTGTGATTCATTGATTATATATGAATGGTGCTTTTGAGAAGTTCCACAACCTTTCATTTATGTTCAGAAGATTAGGAACATACAAAAAGTTCAAGGAGCTACAAAGTGCTAAACGCGTAAGAATTTTTTTAGCTACCCCTGTTACAAGGTTAAATGAATGGGAACTGCAATTCCCAAGGGTATTAAGCTTAGTTTGTTATATAATTATTGAAAGGTACTGCAATTCCCAACCAATTTGTATGGTTGGCAAGCTAGATAATTGCTACCAATCAGTAGATTAACGTCACTGGCTTGTTCGAATAAACATGTGATGGGTGTGTTAATAAAAACTGAGGTACCGCACATGCTTAAGACTACCGATGAACTGTGGTACCTTGTAGAAATTTTATAAATGTTAGGCTTAGCACCCTTAGGAATTGCAGTAGCAGAAATAGTTCTATTAGAACTTGGTTCGATACAAAGGATGTTTCCCATTCATCTAGCCTTGTTACATGCATGGCTAAGAAAGCTCCCATGTGTTTAGCTCTTGCAACGCCTTGAACTTTGTGTGTGTTCCAAAACTTTCTTGAATAAATGGAAGGTGGTGGAACTTCTCAAAGCTCCAATGCTCCATACCTATAGCAAATATCCAACATAAAAAGGATTTCCCCTACAACACTTGTAGTCAAATCATTTTTTAGGTCATGCATTGTATATCGTTATTTATCATTGATTGAAAGATGAGAAAACTACTTTGACACTAGCTTTTCAAACCCACATCATTTGATAACTCTTCCCATTCTTTTATGCATGTGCCACTTGTACATCACGATCAAATGATGCACACTATTTTAGTACTAATATTATGCTAAAGTTTTAGTAAAAATGATTCATATTTCCCTTGTTTTGTGTTTTAACAACTAGAAGTGTTTTTGCAAAACAGGTTTGCCTTTTGCATCGGCTTTAGGGACCCTGTTTTCTCCTTTTATTTTTCAGTCTGGTGTTTTATACTTCTATTTCTGAATTTTCCTTTTCATTTTTAGTTATACATGTTACTACGTTTGTTGAAACCTGAAACATTTTATTTAATCATGAGTAATTTGTAAGGTCAACACATTTTCTGACAGTTCTTATAAACCCCAATTTTTTAGCATAGTTTCAAGAAAAGACTAGTCAAAACAAAGTTTTGATGTGTTGAATGTTTTTATATATACTGATGTTTTACAATGTTGTCTTTTTAAAGTTTCTGATACTGTTGTTATTTAATTGTGATTTTTCTTAAAAGGCAACCAATGTTTTTTATTTTGAATTGTTTTGTTATGATAATTCTTTATGTGATTGAATTTAACAGAATGATTTTTTTAAAACATGATTAATGATTTATTTTATTACGATAAATGATTTTATTTTTATTACACTGCCATTCTCACTTTGGTGGGGCGCTAAGGTGGCGAGGGTGTAAAATAGGATGTCAAGGGTTCAATCCCTCTAGAATGCACCATTTAGCTGTTCAAAAAAAATATGGAATGCTATTACACTTCCAAAATAGATAATGATTTGAATTCGTAAGGAATAACTATAGTTAATATTAAAATGCTAGTATTATTGACAGGCCTAGTTTTACCTAAGGCTATGGATTGTGAAGACGAGTTAGGAATTAATTCTGGGTTGTTACTTAATTGGATGGTCAACAGTCGACTAACCTTGATCTTTGAAGGTTGTGACTTTGATGCATGGCCATATTAATAATTCAGGAAATCCATCAATTATGTTTTTAAAGTCATTCTCGTGTTGTAGCTTTGCTTTATAAGATCTCAAGAATAGTATTAAAGTTTTGAATAATCTTTTTCATGATTTGCATTTGACTACAAATAGGTTGCAATAGGTAGAAAACTGGGCATCGAAGAGCCTCAGCTTATGAAAATAATAAGAACTACACTTCACACGCATAACGAGTGGTTCAAGCTTCAAATGTGCAAAGATCACTTCGAGGGCCTGTTGAAAATTGATGTTTTAAAACAAGTTGATTCTTCTCTGCTAACCGACACTCTTTCAAAGTCTTTGACCAATGATGTCAGCAGTAACACTTCACAAGGCACTGCAACTTCCAGCAGCAAACTGCATGAAGATGGCAACAGTCCTGCTCAAGTGTCATCCACTGGTGAGATTGTATCTGATGAAGCCTCAATACTCAAAGTTATGGTAAGTCCTCAACGCATCTGGTTATGGTCGGTTATAAGTAGTAATCTGATAATTTGGGGTGATATTTGTGTAGGAGTTTCTTGCTTTGCCTCGGGCTGATGCTATACATCTTCTAGCACAATATAATGGGAATGCAGAGATTGTTATTCAGCAGATATTTGCTTAGTATGTATGTATGTATGTATGTATGTATGTATGTATGTATGTATGTATGTATGTATGTATGTATGTATGTATGTACGTGCAACCGTACATTATACACGTCTTGTCAGATTTGATGTGTTTTCGTATATTAACATACATTGTTTAATTTATTTGTGCCATATGAATACACACACCGAAACTGTGGATATGGGGATAAATGTATGTTGTATTAAGTTTTATGCATAAAAAGGAATAAAGAGTTGAAGCTGAACCTGTTGATACATTTTGTAGATAATACTTTAGAGGTCTAATTTATAACTGGCTGCTGCTGCTGCTGCTTACATTTGTTGAAAGATAAAAGGGCAGCATGTACAATATAATTTATTACAAAATTGATGATAATATATTAATATATGATTATAGACCATTTACGATCCCAGCACACGATGATTATAAACCGTGTATTTGTATACTGTTTTTTGTTTTATACTTGTCGATGTAACATATATGAATGAAAGCTATAAACTAACCATGGTGCCCTTGACTTTAGAAGTTTACTTTACAATTTACTGATGTAAATGTGAGATACAAATAAGTGAAATGTTGTTGTATCACGACCATTGCAATAAAAGCCAATAATTATTTAAACTCTAAAGATACGTGAATATCATTTTTCACTTTTACTGAATCATGTCAAATATATGCATGAATCTATAAACCAACTATAATATCCTTAACCTTAAAAATTCACAATGAATAAATTAAACATGAGATACCTGTGACCTATAAGTGAAAATATTGTAATTATGTCCTATAAAATGATGCATAACTATAGCTTCTTAGACCCTCATCTAAGTTATCTTTTCACTCTCTAATAGTCATTTGAAAGGTTAGTAACACCTCCATGCCTAATTTCATTACCAAATTCAAATTTAAATATATACTTTAAATGCGTCACGGTTACAAGTTACGACGACTTTCAACTAAATATTCATTTGCTTCTGATTCCTACTTTTAAATCTAGCATATGCATGTAAAAATTACATGAATCAAACGTTCAGTGAACCATTTACCTGAATGTTCATTTATGCTTGTTTGTTTAATGAACGAATGAACATGAGCACAAGTTATGTTCATCAGTTAATGAATAAACATGAACACATGTCTCGTTCATTCATTTATGTTCACAAATGTACGTTTATGCTTGTTTATGTTTATTAGTTTACGTTTGTTAATATACTTATTTATTTTTCAGCCTATTACAATTTAATCTAGCTTTAGTAACATTTTAGGATCAATAAATTGTTGTTCACATTTAAATTTAACCAGCCCTAGCTCGGTTATGTTGTTTGTTTGCGTTCATGAACCATTCACTTATATTCTTAACGAGTGATCATTAAAAACAAGAATACATTCATTTTCTAAACAAACAAAAACCTTATTCATGCCTAATTCGATTATAGTTAAAATGAATGAACACAAACATGCTCGTTCGATTTGTTTACAAACCTAATCAAGCATCAACATACCCTTCCTTAATTCCCTAAAAACATGCTCGTCAAGGGTCATGTTATTGAACAAGTAAGACATCACCAACAGTGGTCTTGTCTTTTAACAATAAAACACGGGTAGTGAGTCAATCGGTTTCACGCAAGATTGGCCCAAACAAAAGTCAAAGTCAAAATATTCAAAGTCTTGTTCCGTCTTGCACGCGAACTTGTTACAAATCCACGAGATTCTTCTGCCGTATGGACACCAAACACAACACAAAATCTTGAAAACAATAAACAATATTCATCCATCCAGAAAACGAACGCACACGGCACACCATCTGTTTGTTGTTTGTTAAAGTTTCTACCAGCTCACTTACGTAGGTATGCTCGTGATTCAGTCTCACTGTCAACTCAAGACCACACATCACTTAAATGGTGTTCTTCACTAAGGTATTATTATTATTTTTATAGCATAAATATGTGGTAATTTGAAAAGGGTTTTTCTCAGAATTTGATTTTTTGCATAAAATTGTGACCTAATTTAATATACTTGATTTACAGGATGCTGTAATACTCAAGCCTCCAAAGAAGTCTGCAGTGTTATTAAGACTGATAGTGTTGGCATTTTCAATGGTGTTTGGTGTTTATGTATGTTCCATTTGTTTCAACCAAGTAAATACTGAAACCGATGACACGTTTGTTGACGTTCAACTAATCGAAAGGCTTACAGCAACCGTGTTGACCGATCACAAATCCCCTTTTTGCATTACCCGAATCCCAAAACTTTCGATAGGTAATTAGTTTGTAATTTCTTTTTTAACTTGTTTCATACACTATTAATATTGTTTTGGTTTGTATTTTCAGGTTGGAATGTGCAGGGAATCCGGTGCGTTTGTTTGTGATTTTGTCTATGCAAAGGTCGGGGAGCGGGTGGTTTGAGACTTTGTTGAATAGTCATGTAAATGTTAGCTCTAATGGTGAGATTTTTGGTCCGAAGAATAGGAGGGAGAATGTTTCATCGATTGTTGAAACGCTTGACAGGGTTTATAATTTGGATTGGTTTACGAGCTCATCAAAGAACGAGTGTTCTGCTGCAGTTGGCTTCAAATGGATGCTCAATCAGGTATTTATATGTTTGTGTAACCATATAATGTATGTATATGCCATTCCCCTTTTTCATAAATTGTGCCACCCGTACTCGTTTTTAAGTAGTTCGGCTTAAGGGTGTAAACGAGACGGGCTGAGCCTGAGCTCGTCTGAACTTGAGCTCAGCTCGTTTAACTTAAGTGAACTCGAGCTCAGCTTATTTGTTATTTGTTTATATACACCTACAGTTGTTTTTATATATAAATATATTTACAATTCTATACATAACATAATATGTATTGTTTAGTTAATTTTATTGTTATTACACATATAACTCTATTTATCATGCAGTTATATATTTATTATAGTAAAAAATGTTATTATATTTATATAAATAATAAGCTTGTTTAGGCTCGCCAGTACTAAGCTTAATAGATGATTATATAAAGTTCGGGCTCGAGCTGGTTTATTTAACAAGCTCCAAGTTAAGCTCGAGTTCGTTAAAGCTCGGCTCGATTTGAGCTTTTAGTGAACTTCTGTTGGCTTCATTTGACCCTCCTAGTTAGGCTACCGAACTTCTGTAGGCTCCATTACCGTATCATGCGAAAAAGTCACCAAGGTTGTGTGCAATTTTTTGTTTTTCTTAATGATTTCTATATTCTGAGAAACGTTACAATAATATAGTTTATTTTCATATAAATGCAGGGTTTAATGGAACACCCTAAAGAAATCATAGACTACTTCAACAATAATGGCGTATCTGTAATATTTCTTTTAAGACGAAACATGCTTCGTAGATTGGTTTCGGTGCTTGCGAATTCATATGATAAAGGTGCCAAAGTTTTAAACAGCATCCATGTGTCTCATGTCCACTCACATGAAGAGGTATCGTTAAAGGCCTGAGTATAAAATTTATTTTCTTTTCTACGAAAATCTAAAAATTAAGACAAGATATTTAATATTAATTTTCATTATGTTTACAGGCTTCGGTACTTTCTAAATACAAACCTACAATCAACATAGCTTCACTCACATAGGATTTGAGAGAAATGGAAGCAAATGCCATGAAAGCACTTGAGTACTTCAATAGTACGAGGCATATTATTCTCTATTATGAAGATCTCATCAGGAACCCTTCTGTAAGTACAACCATAATTGTATTTACTCACGGGACGCTCCAATGCCCTGCTAACTAATTACATAAACTATATTATGTGGGATCGTTGTTTAATGTTTCTTTAACATGGCTGTTGCAGAAACTGATAGAAGTTCAAGATTTTCTGAAGCTACCGCGTATGAAGTTGACCAGCCGGCAAGTCAAGATTCATAAAGGATCGTTGTCGGAACATATTAAGAATTGTGATGATGTTAACAAGACTCTTTATGGAACAACTTATGAGAAGTTTCTTCAAGCTGACTATTGATTCGAGCGTGCAATGTGTTAATATCGGTAGAGTTGAGTAGTACTTGAATTGATGGATCAAGGTGGAAAAGAGATTTGATTTTGTTTTTTGCTTCTTGTAGGTTGCATAGGTTTTTCAATTAGTAGTTTATAGGGATTCATATTTTGTTCGTATCTTGCTAGCTTATGCCATTTGTTGGAAGTTGCAAATAGGCTGTTAATTGAACATTATTTTCTTTAACTTCATAGTTTTTGTAATGTCTAGTGAATCAAATTGTCGCTATTTCATATCCGCTTATATTTCTCGTTTATCTACAAAGTTTGCCTTACGTCAATCATTTTTAGGCATCTCGGTCACCCACAACCTTCTAACAATACTCCCGTGACATGTAGGCAACATGCGAACTGTGTAACACACCAGCCCTTTTCAAGGCTCTTTTTATGTAGAACCATAAGTTATACCCAATCACACCAACCATAGACCAGTTTATTTCTTTCTTTCAAAGATATATAATTAGAGAGAAGTACTCTCTAAACTCCCATCTTTTTTCTAAGCTCTAATGCATTAATCTACCTAATGTAACACCAGAACATGGCCATCTTTGGCAGTACATACTGTTTTTGACTGTACCCTGGAAGACCAACGCGTTGTCTAAGTAGAGGTGTGAATATGTTTTGAGGGACCTGTGTTGAACACGAATCCTCAGCCACAATCATCAAGGAGGCTACAAGAAGACCTTATTGAAGACCCTACCTTTTAAAAATCCGTACTTGTGCATCCGGCCACTATCAAACTTTCCAACGAAGGAACGGACACTGATCTACAAGGAAACAAGCAACATATCCACTATACACCTTAGAAAATTAATTAAGCAATTAATTCCAGACGTCATATTCCACAAAAGTAATTGATTAGTCATTACAAATATAAAAAGGAATATTGCAGATGACTTTCGATCTGCAACACCCCGGACAGAGGCCACTCCTTCACAAAACACGCGTTCGAAACTCAATCAGCCGGTCCTCATGGTTTACAACAGCAGTCTAGTCACTCATCCAGCATCAACCACAATATGCCCTGAGACAAGATCGATATGGCTTCTACTGAAAGTATGGTATTACTATTCTTATATTAATTTAGATTTGATTTTATTTTGTCTAGCATCAGTAACAAAAAGGGTTTCTGATGTTGAACCAGCGCACAGTTAATTCATTATTTCTATATTTGTTTAATATTTCCGTAACACACGTTAGCATAAATATTTTGTGTTTAAGTAGTGTTTCCCCCGATTTGGAACCTGATGATTTTATTAATTCTTAATAGTTTTAATTTCTCATACATTAATTGATACAAAGGAAATAAGGAAGTGATACGTGTGCCTAACATGAGTATTATTGGCGAGATGTATTTGTGTCCATTTACGTCGTATCCACGCAATCAAAACCCATCTAATTAGATATCTAAACGCACGTCTTCATCGTGTAAATGATCGGATAACTAACATGTATGGCACTATATTATATATATATATGTAAGCGGGTTTGGACGTACCGTTTCTAGCATAACATGACATTACATATTAAAAATCGATGTTTTTAAATATAGTTATAATATACTCACACTATAGTATAGATAATTAAAATCTTTATTTTAACTAAAAAAACAATGATGTATATACAAATTATTTGGATTTTAAATCGTTGATGGAACTAGATTTAAATAAAATAATATGTCAACATAAGACACGGAATCTTACCTTCTCCAAACCGTTGATAACTCCTAACTAAAAGTTACAAGCTAGCAGGCGACATATATATACACACACATACACATATGTTGCCGGGGTTCATATATAGGAGAGAAGTATTCATGTCCATTTATCTCTGTAGGTTTCTTGTGTATATATACATGCATATACACCATTTGAAATGCAGAAAAATAAGCATCATGTAATGCCTAACTAAAAACTTATGTGGTGGCTAGTGGTGGTACGCCCATGGGGAAGCATCATTTTAAATTAAATTAGTGTTACATTTTATATGGTGTACATCATTTTAAATTAAATTAGTGTTACATTTTATATGGTGTATATGCATCGTTTTAAATTAAATTAGTGTTACATTTTATATGGTGTATATGCATATGCATCGTTTTAAATTAAATTAGTGTTACATTTGATATGGTGTATATGCATATACACCATATCAAATGTAACACTAATTTAATTTAAAACGATGCTTCATAACAACACGTACATATTTAGCTTATACGCCTTTACTCATTAAATTAAAAGTTAATGGGTTGAAGGCTTGAAATAGAGGTGCACAAACCGGTTTTTTTAAAAAAACCGGTTCGGTTATTAACCGGACCGGTTTTTTTTGGCCCGAAAAAAAACCGGTTCGGTTAATAACCGGACCGGTTAATAACCGGTTTTTTGCTGTCAAAACCCTAACCGGTCTAACCGGTTAGGACCGGTTTAGAAACCGGTTAATAAACCGGTTTTTTTATTAACCGGTTTTTTTTATTAACCGGTTTTTTTTTATTTTTTTATTTTTTTAAATTTCGCGGTTTCAAATACGAATATTTGTTTTTTATATTTTGTAATTAATGAAGACCATTATTTTTTCACAGTATAAACAAACCGGTAACTACAAGGCAAAACGGTAACTACAAGGCAAAACTGACTGACCGAAGCCATTCTTTGCTTTCGTTGTTAGGGTTCTTTGCTTGGAAGATGAGTATGAGTGTGTGTTGGTGAATGTGTTTTCAACAAACCAAAGATTAAAAACACATAACTTTCATTTATAGTTTTTACATTAAAAATACAAACATTAAATCGTTATCGCATATTCGTAACTCAAAAATACAAACATTAAATCATTAACACTGAAGAAATCTCTGCCAAGAACTGTTGTTCATGATTTAACTCAAAAATACAAACATTAAATCGTGAACTAGCAGATGCTCCTGTTGTTCCCAATCGCAGTTTGTTCATGATTTGCTTCCATGTTTGCTGTTTCTTTAACTAAATTAGAAAAATCCAAATCAACAAGTAAATAAGAGCACATATTAGGAAAAAGAATGCTTAGACACGATTACATGAACAACTTACTGTTTCTTACTCATGATTTGCCTCCATGTTTGCTGTTTCTTTAACTAATTTTCTTCGTTACCCGATCCCGAGCTATTTCTTAGGTAATCGTCGTACGCGGCTTCTTCATCGGTCATTGGTTGAGTGTGTCCTTCATTGACCTCGTCTTCATACAAGCCCGCTTCATACTCCATTTACTCCATTTCCCCTTCGAGTGAGCGTTGATGTTGTGCCCTATCTAAAGAGTCCAAGTAATCCTTGTAGCAAATCGACATCTCTATAGCTGGTGCAGTGAGTCGAGTCCTCCTAATCGATATAACCCTGCCAGAAACAGAAAAAGCAGACTCCGAAGCTACCGTGGAAGCTTGGACCGTTAGTAAATCTTTGGCCTTGGCGGCGAGGATCGGAAACTCATCCTCCTTACCTCTCCACCAAGCCAGCAAATCAAGACTTCTAAATTCATCCGGAGTCATGTGTTTCACAAAGTTGGTACCACCATACCTTCCAAGTTCACTGCTTGGGGTGTTTACCTTTTGACGTTTACCGGCGTCTTCCCAAATCATGTAGTACATCCCCATTTCAAGGTCGGTTTGGGATTGGGATTGGGCAACAGCTCTTAACGAGTCATGAATTTGGGAAGACGACCCGTATTTTGTAAGGTAGACATCATACATGTTTGACAAGGTGGTGTTGAAAGCATTCTTTAAAGTTTGGCTATAATAGGGGTTTTGATCGTCGTTTAACCCTAGCTCATCACAAATTTTTTCTATTAAAGCTTCAACACCACCAACATTGATGCAAGGGTTTAACGCAGCAGCACATGTCAAAACAGCGGGTAGTTCTTGAAAATATTTTCTAAATTTTTCTTTCATTTTTACACCCATATCAAAATAAGGTGCACCTCTACAATGAAGTTCACTCAACTTTGTGCACATGACAGCAATTTTTGGTAAAGTAATGGGGCTTGTTGGATAGTAAACCCCGGATAAACTAGTTGTGCAAGATTTAAAAATTTGAAGGACCTCCGTAACGATCTCAATCAATAACCAGTTTCTAGGATCGTACGGTGCACATTTACCCCTACTTGACAAAATTTGATGAAACGCAATTAATGATTCTTTTTGTTTGATGGCTTTCTCAAACATATTACAAGTCGAGTTCCATCTTGTTGGACAATCCCAATTTGGCCCCAACCATTGACAATTAGCTTCTACACAAAATTTTTTGTATCTTGAAAATGTTTTATTGTTGCTAAAAACATCTCGTAACATTCTTTTAAAATTGTTTCTTTGCGTTTCGATCACGTTTAACCCATCTTGCACGGCCAAGTTGATAATATGTGCAATGCATCCGCTATGAAAAAACGCTCCATCACAAATAGGTTTATACTTTAATTTTAAATGGCCAACCGCGGCCGTATTGTTGGACGCGTTATCAAACGAAATTGAAAAGATTTTATGTTCAATCTTGTATTGTCGAATGACTTTATCCAAGATTTGAAAAATATTTCTACCCGTGTGCGGGTAATCAAACAATTGAAACGCAACGGTTCGTTTCATCATTTGCCACGACTCGGGGTCAACCCAATGAGCCGTCACACAAATGTATGAGTCGGGCGAACCATGAGGTACCGACCACACATCCGTTGTTAAGTTTACACCAGTTTGTAAGTTTGAAAAGTATGAAATTAGTTCGGATTTAGCGTTTTTCCATGCTTTAAGACAATCTCTTCTAAGGGTCGAACGACTTACGTGTTGGTAGCGTGGTTGAACATAGTTTTGCATCATCTCCGTGAATTGAGGGTTGTCGAAGTGGTTGAAAGGAAGTGTTTGTTGAATCACAAAGTTTGAAAACTGTTGACGTACCGCTTCAACGTCGTACGTAAACACCGCTCCTTGATTCGTCATCTCCGGCTGCGAACTACTTCCCGATTCGTCCTTCAAGGCCTTGCAAAAGGGCCTTTGTACATGCGCTTTTAAAGTGGAGTTTGCATCTTTGCCATAAAACTTCAAACAATGTTTGCATTGAGCTTTTTGGCTACCGTTAGACATTTCGCATAGGTCGAAATGTTGCCAAACATCATGGTTTCGTTTCGTGGGGATGACCCGAACGACCGTTTCTCCCGTGTTCGAGGCACCCATGTTGACGGATGAAGCAGCACTTTGGGAGGCCATGATAATCGACTATGAAATAAGAGTGGTATACTCGAGTATGAAATAAACGACTACGAAATAAGAGCGTATGGAGTGGTAATGTGGTATAATTGAGCGTGAGATAACAAAATAATCGCGTATGAAATAAACGTTTAGAGCGTTTAGAGTTGTATAATCGAGTGTGATCTAACCAATACCCAACCTAAACTATATATAGATGTTTGTGGGGGTAAAATGGTAAAAAAAAAAAAAAAACGGTCCAAAAACAAAAAAAACGGGCATATAGCCGTTATAAACCGGTTTTTTTATAAACCGGTTAACCAATTTTTCCATAACCGGTTAATAAAAAAATCGGTTTTTCCATTAACCGGTTAACCGGTTTTTCCATAACCGGTTAATAAAAAAAACCGGTTTTTCCATTAACCGGTTCGTTAACCGGTTTTGGATCTAGAACTTGTAACCGAAAGACGAACCGGCGGTTTCTAAACCGGTCAAACCGGTTTTTAAAAAACCGGTTTTCGTAAAAACCGGTTTCCGGTTTAAACCGGTAAACCGGTTCCCCAACCGGTTTTTTTGGCCATCTCTAGCTTGAAGCACTAAACCAAATAATATTAGCTCTCTTCCATAATAATGACAAGTACCTCTCTAAACCAACCATCCTTCAATGTCATTAAGCTTGACACATCATTGTCCATATATATATAATAATTTTTTATTCGTCACGTCGTATATGAGGTTTTGTGACGGAGGTTTGTCTATTGCTATGATCTAGCATTCTAGCTATAAATATCAGGCGTTCATAAGCTTATACATTGCATCCTACTTAATTCTATAGTTAATTCTATACATGTTATCAGTTCCACACACAGCCCATGGATCTAAGAAAGTTAATCCTGGTTGTTTTGATCGATCATATAATATCCCTTCCGATTCAATTTGTTGATGAGGGAAGGCGTACGTTTGCAGCAACACATCGGCCATGTTAAGAAAACTGTATATAATTACCAAGGTGGAATACAATACAATATGGAAGTGAAGCTATACCCACCAGCACCACCAATTGAAACTTTGGTTAGGTCTCACCCACCTCCTACACATACATGACGTAACTGATTGTTGAAGATTTTAGGCCTATGGAACCAGGTAATATATATATAGCCCTGGAATCGGGCATTGTATATTTCAGTTTACATTTATTATACATGACATGATCTGAGTGTATTGCGAGTTATCAATCTAGCTTTCCTGTACGTGTTGACATTTATTGTGACATAAATATATATTTCAAATTTTCTTAATTATCTTGTTGTAATGTCATGTCATTTTAATATATAATTATATATACTATCATCAGTTTAATTAGTAATTATATATCAATGTCTAGACTTGAAAGCAAAGGGATGGGTGTTAATTAATTAAGTCAAAAATCACAGATTCTAACCGGCCATTTTGTATACAACTAACTGTTGGCAACCAATATAAGAATCTTGAACAAAGTCACTTCAGTTAAAGATCTATGCATGTGGTCGATCACATGTGATACTCGATCAATCTTCTCCAACAAGGCCTGGTAGTGGTCATTCTAAGCAGGACCAATTAAGTTGCCAAGCCAAATGCCTAGTTTTGGAAGAAACTAACTTTGTTCTATAGGACTGAACATCACATCCTGCAAGCCCTCACTGCTTTTATATATGTTACTTAGGGTAGCTGCTAATGTATTCAATGTAAACTTGGCCTGGTACGTAATTAAAATAAATTTAGAGCAACCCCCAATGAAAATACAGTTCTTATATAGTCTGTTACTATGTAATTATACCAAGGATAAAAGGGAAATTAAAAAAAAAAGAAGGATAATTCCAGTAAACACAGGTGGGATATTTTTGCATATGTGAGATGCTTAATGTTGAAATTAAAGGTGACATCACTGAAGAGTAAACTATATATAGTCATAAAATGTTCATACAAAATAACGTAAGGCAAATTAAATAGAGAAAAATGAGGTTACTGTAATTTGTAGCTTTTCAATTCCTTAGAACAAATATACTAATATCTGTCAATCATTATATATATATATATATAGGTCAGCATGCAAAATGGGCTTAGGGTAATGGCATATGTGTTATGTAGGCCCTTAAAAGTTATAATGATCTAAATTGCCCAAAGTAATAGAAATTAAACAATCGATAAGAACTTACGAACGAATCTGTATTTCATTGAAGATCTAATAGACGTAGATATATAAAGCATAGATTGTATATAATTATTATTGTAGATGTGCCAAATATTATCTCCAAATATGGAGATTAACCCACCCCACCTACGTCCCCCACTACTCCTCCATCCTCACCCATGCATAATTCTCCATCTATGCCCCCACCCTTCATCACCAAACCATTCATCATTTACAACTCACTTCCCTTCCACTCAACCCACCTCATCCACGGCCCACCCTACCCCCTTGTTTCCTCACACCCCTCTGTCACATTCACCACCCCAACCCATAAATACAAATTCCACCACAGAATCCCACCACTCCACCTACAACCACTCCAAATGTAACCCCACCTCCTCCTCCCACTCGTACCATGCGCACCCGCGGTATGGACGGAATTGTTAAACCAAAGAAATTCCTTAACCTGTCTACCACCACTGTTGCTCCTATTCCCAAAAACCCATCACATGCCTTGTCCACTACGGAATGGTATAATGCCATGAATGATGAGTATAACGCACTTATTAGAAATGAGACTTGGGAACTTGTCCCTCGCCATCCACAAATGAATGTAATAAGAAGTATGTGGTTGTTTAAACATAAGTTCCACTCCGATGGTACTTTAGAGCGGTATAAAGCGCGATTAGTTTGTGATGGCAGGTCTCAACAAGTTGGTATAGATAGTGGGGAAACATTTAGTCCGGTGGTGAAACCGGCTACGATTCGAACCGTTTTATCCATTGCCTTATCGCGGTCTTGGCCAGTACATCAACTTGATGTCAGTAATGCGTTTTTGCATGGAAAGTTAAATGAAACGGTCTATATGTATCAACCCTAGGGTTTCGTAGCAAGACCCATCCGGATCATGTGTGTCGACTCAAAAAGGCTTTATATGGACTTAAACAGGCACCGCGAGCATGGTATCAATGGTTCACCGATTATGTTTTGCACTTGGGTTTTCGACGAAGTCAATGTGATAACTCTTTGTATATACTACATTCCGGGCATCGCACAGCATATTTATTAATTTATGTTGATATATATCCTTCTCACTTCCTCTTCTGAGATGCTTCGTCAACGCCTAATGTGAAGTTTGGCCGATGAATTTGCCATGAAAGATCTTGGTCAACTAAGTTTTTTTCTTGGAATTTCGGTTGCACTGACTGGGGATACTATGTTTTTATCGCAAAGTTCATATGCCCTCGACATCATCAAACGTGCTGGCGTGTAAACTTGCAAACCGACGCCAATACCTGTTGATACTAATGGCAAGCTTGGTGCTGATTCGGGTACCCCATTTGAGGATCCGACTCTTTATCGTAGTATGGCTGGCGCATTATGTGACAATCGTCAATTTCAGGTTAACTCCGTTAACTCCGTTAACTCAACTCCGTCAATTCAAACTTAAGATCATTGAATCTGTAACGCACACCTCATTACATTTAAACTAGGGTTTAAATGACGCTTGACACTTACTACATGTGTAGTCTTTCGGGAATTGCACCGAAACGCAAACGAGTTGACGCAAACAATTGGTGAATAAACGAAAAACGTCAAAACAATAATTATGTGATAATTATGTGTTAGACATATGTGTTACTTGATTATATTATGTATGATACTAAACAAGAAACAAGAGCTAGTTAAAATAAGCTAGAAAAGTGCAAATTAGAAGTTGAGGGACCTAGATGTAACATGTTACTATAAATAATAATATAAACCTAAACCCTAACACTCCCTCTCCCTCCCTCTAGACCGATCGGCCCCCCTTCCCCCTTGTTCTTGGCTGCCGTCAATCACACACACACATATACACAAGATCTTTCAAGTTTAATCTAATATTAAGGTGCTAGGAAGGTATAAACAACTATCCTATGTATTTTACATGCTTAATTTTGAGTTTGAATGGGTTAATTATAAACCCTAAAATCTGGAAATTTCATATATTGTGTTCATATGATCTTTATTTGATTTGATGATGTATTGATGATGATTTGATAACTAGAATTGATATTGTTACATGTTAATTGTTGTGTCTTGATTTTGAGATCAAATAAAACCCTAACCATGTATGTATGGTGTAATTGATGTGCATGGATAGTGATTATGGTGTCTAGAGTGTTATATGAACGGATTATAGTCTATAGATGGTTAATATGTTGAGTTTTGTTGCAAACAGTTTCTGGACAGATTGTGTTGTTGATGTTCAATTGACTGTATCAGGGTGTAAATGTGAAAATTGGTTGAGATTATTGATACTACAGTAAACTAGGTTGAGTCTAGTTTCTAAAGAATATAAATTTGCAATTTTTGGACGTGTAAAAGTTAACCTTTATGATTTTACAAAAACGTTGTGCAAAGCTGAGTTGTTAGACCTGCTGTTAGGTTGTTTTGTAAATGTTATATCTCATGAACTACGAGACCAATTGGGTTGGTTCCATTTCTGGAAGTTTAATTATTGAGTTAGAAACCTAACCCAAGTGGTCTTGCATTTTTTGGATTTTTCATTTAACGGGAATTTCAAATAACATTCTGTTGCGCATGAATTTGACTGTTATGAGCTTGCTGTAGAGTTTTGATCATTATGAGAAATCTATGTGGAATAAAAATAAAATAAAATATGTTCTGGAAACCTAACACATGCATGCTTTAGTGATGATTTTTGGTAAATTAATTGAGATGCTATGATCGGTGGAATAGTACAATCTTTCAAGTAGAATTTCTGTCTTGGTGAAACTAGCTGCTGAATTTTGTGAAAATGCATGAAACATGATAATTGCTAATTAATTGTTGTTTTGACCAATTTGCCCCTGCGGGGAATACTTGCTAAATAGTTGTCGTGTTTTGACCAAATTGCCCTTGCGGGGAATAATTGCTAGTTAATTGTTATGTGTGACCAAATTGCCCTTACGGGGAGTAATTGCTAGTGATGTACATTATTAATACATGACACGTAAAAAATTGCTCACACACGTATCGTATCACAAATGTACTCGTTAAGTCACACACGATTCACAAACAAACACGAAACGTATCTTGTGATTAGGAATTATGTGCCGGGTCTAGAGAATCGATATTAGTTCCGATACTTAGAAAATCTCCTTGTTGTTTTAGAACGCTAGAGAGAGCTTTCTGTGACGCGCATCACTTGGTGATTTATTTTGGGAATTCTTCGCAAACAGTGAGTTTCACTTACCCCTTTAAACTGTTTTAAACGCTTTTCACTTGGGGGAGATAACATACTCCGATAAACGCATTTAAGATTTTGTTAGTAAATTATATATCACTTGTAAAGGCTAAGTGGCAAACGAAACATTTGAAGTCCTACACATCGAACCGGTTAATATTTGGAATAGCGAGTCACTGTTGAGTAGTACTACTGGGTTTGACAAACCCCACCCAACGCTAAACTCGACTGGAGGTCGAGCGGGTGTAATTTTGGCTAACACGTACCATGGTCTGGATGACCTGGTGACAAGGCACTTGATAAACAGTCAGCTTCGGTGTCGAACAATTAGTAATACTTGTTGTATAGGCTAGCTACCTATCGATATATAATTGATTTAACACTGTCTGGTAACGCAAAACGCTAAACGCAAAACGCTGAACGCAAACGCTAAACACTTTATTTTATTTAAACTTGTGAACTCACCAACCTTGTGTTAACACTTTTAGTATGTTATTCTCAGGTAGCCGAGGCGGGCGCGCGGTATAGGATCATGCATGGTTTTTGAACATTCTGATATGCAAACATGTTTTAACTATTATTACTTGGGTTTTTAAGTCGTCCTGCGTGACGCAACTTTTGTCTTTTGGTTTTTACGCTTCCGCACTTAATTTCATTTAAACGTTTTTATGGTTTGATTATAACTAATGATTCCGATCCTGTTAGTTCACACCCTCTGACGGTAAAACTCCGTTAGTGGAATTTGAGGGTGTGACAGATTGGTATCAGAGCCATTGGTTATAGCGAACTAGAAATTGCATGCATACTAGACTATAACCGCGATGACCCATTAGTTATAATGATACGCACTGCATAGATTTGTGTAGTCTTTGTTATCTTATCTCTTTACCCCTTTCACTCATACGCGCGCATACACGGCTTACCTGTAGGAATGTCGACGCCGCCATCATCATCATCATCCGATCCGATGACTCATGCTCACGGGAAAGAACCGCAGATACCTACCGCATCGCCACCCCGAGTAGTTCCGGAACTCGAAGCTCCCGCACCGAAGAGTTATCGCTTATCCGGAAACATGTACGAAAACGAAGTTAGCTGGGATTGGTACCCTAATATGATCAGACGTATGGTCTATCGCGAACAAGTTCCCCGCTACCCCACCCGAACCATCCTGCTTATCCCAACACCTTACCACCCATAACCGAACCTGTAGAGCGTGTGCTCGCAGCTGTTGTTTCTTGTTTGGAGCATGATGTTGGTTACATGCGCTATACGAGAGCGAACGTTTCCGGACTGTTAAAAGATGGAACCGAAATAAAGAGGAAATTTCCCGCATGACAGTAGCAATGAAGGAAATGCAAGAGGCTAGTGATCAACAGATGAAGATTATGAGAAAGATGCAAGCCGAGATGATAGACTTGCAAGAGTAACTCCAAGTAGCAAGGACCCGAACCGAGATAGCTTTAGAGCGCTGCGATGTCTTACAAATGCAAATTGCTCAGAACGCAGCCGAACCTGAGGCAGAGCCTGAAGAGGAACCCGAAGAAGATCCCGAAGAGGAGCCTGAGGAGGATCCCGAGGAGGAACCTGAAGAAGAACCGGAGGAAGAACCGGCAGAGGAGGAGGCACACTCAGAGGTGTCCTCAGACGATGACATCTAAGGATGATAACACCTAGATGGAGGGGTTGTCTCCATCCAAACTATTATTTTTCTATGATTTTAAGGATTGGTTTTAAATACTTTGTAGCGAATACAATGGTTTTAATCATGAATTATTATTTGGATTAATATATGGTTGTGATGTGATGTTTGTTCCTTTTATTTGTTTCTTACCTATCTTTTATTACATGTATGGTGTGTTTCATATGAAAGAAAAATTCATGTTTAACATTTTATGCTGTGATTCTAGGAAATGACAGGAAGAAACGCTGGACACGGACGTGGTAACATCAACCTGACTGCAGCAGAACTCCAAACTCTGCTGAATGACCACGTGGTGGCCGCTCTAGCCGCACATGTACAGAACCAAGCTGGAGGTCCAATTGGAACGTGTACCTTCAAGAATTACCTTGACTGCAAGCCCAGTACGTTTAAGGGCACTGAGGGAGCTATAGGCTTCCTTCGTTGGGCTGAGAAGGCCGAATTGGCGTTTGAAATGTGTAGTTGTCCCCCTGCCAGTAGAGTCAAATTTGCTGCTGGAACACTTGAAGATTCTGCTCTCACTTGGTGGAATTCGAACGTACAGATTCTTGGATTAGAACAGGCTAACGCGATGAACTGGGAGGAGTTCAAGAACATGATGCGAGAAGAGTACTGTCCGAGAGAGGAGATTGCAAAGTTGGAGTCAGAGTTTTGGTCATTGAAGATGGTGGGTTCAGAAATCGAGGCCTACACTACCCGTTCTCACGAGTTGGCCGTGATGTGTCCACGGATGGTAGACCCACCGAGTAAGAGGATTGAAATGTATATTGATGGGTTGGCACCGCAAATTCAGGGCATGGTAACGTCTTCCAGACCAGCCACGATTCAACAAGCGATTCGGTTAGCTCACAAACTAACGGATCAAGCAGTGACCCAAGGTGCGCTACCACCTAGGGGTTCAACCACTAAAGCCCGTGACAACCCGAGTGCTGACAACAACAACAACAACCCGAGCAGCGGAAAGAGAAAGTTTGACAACACCAGATCCTCATCCTCGAACCCCCCACAGCAGCAACACTACCAAAAGCCCGAATTCACCCGGAGCTTCAACAATCAGGGTCACAATAACAATAACAACGGTAGCGGGCAGGTTTCGAGCTTGGCTATGCTGGGAAGTACCCGAAGTGCAACAGGTGTAACTATCATCATGCTGGCCCGTGTGACCGTGACAAGTGTCTGAGATGCGGAAAGATGGGTCACCAGGCAAAGGAATGTAGAGGAGACCTTGTGGCAAAGGGTGCTCCTAAACCACCTATGACGACAAAGGGATGTTTTGAATGTGGGCAGGAAGGTCATTTCAGGAAAGATTGTCCCAAGCTGAAACAGAACGACAACAATGGAGGTAATGGAAGTGGTAGTGGTGGTGGAAACAATGGTAAAGGAAGAGCTTTTGTTATTGGGTTGGGTCAAGCCCGCAATGATCCGTACGTGGTAACTGGTAAGTTCCCTGTGAACGATTGTTTTGCTTCTGTATTGTTTGACACTGGAGCTGATAGGAGTTTTGTGTCGAAAGCCTTTAGTCAACTCTTAGACCTAACTCCAACCCCGTTAGATGCTAAGTTTCCTGTTGAATTAGCTGACGGTAAGACTATAGTAACGACTCATGTACTTGCGGGATGTAAGTTAAAACTGGCAGGTCATGTCTTTGATATCGACCTTATTCCTTTTACGCTTAGTAGTTTCGATGTCGTGGTCGGCATGGACTGGTTATCCGAGAACCGAGCGGAGATTATATGTCCCGACAAGATAGTCCACATTACTACCCCTTCCGGCAAGATCATTTCGATCCGGGGCGAGAGAAACGACATGACCACCAGCGTCATTACCCTCATGAAGGCGCAGAAGTATCTACGAAAGGGTCATCCGGCAATTTTGGCGCAGATTGTTGAGAAACCCGCGGAGGAGAAGCGAATTGAAGGGATACCGATTGTGCGAGATTTTCTGGAAGTTTTCCCGGAGGATTTGCCTGGACTCCCTCCTATTCGTCAAGTCGAATTCCAAATCGAGTTGACACCCGGTGCAGCACCCATAGCACGAGCGCCGTATTGGCTCGCACCGGCGGAGCTTCTGGAACTGTCCACTCAGTTGCAAGATTTGTTGGATAAGGGTTTTATCCGACCTAGCTCATCGCCATGGGGAGCCCCTGTCTTATTTGTCAGAAAGAAGGACGGGACTTTCCGCATGTGCATCGACTACCGGGAGTTGAACAAGGTGACGGTCAAGAACCGTTATCCTTTACCCCGAATTGATGATCTGTTTGACCAGCTTCAAGGATCGAGTTTTTACTCGAAGATCGATATGCGATCTGGTTAC
Organism: Bidens hawaiensis; assembly: GCF_021521415.1. Taxonomy (NCBI): domain Eukaryota; kingdom Viridiplantae; phylum Streptophyta; class Magnoliopsida; order Asterales; family Asteraceae; genus Bidens; species Bidens hawaiensis. The sequence goes on from NW_027491678.1 coordinate 143,946, forward strand.
CATCAACTAAGAGTGCGCGAAGAAGATATTTCAAAGACGGCTTTCAGAACACGGTATGGTCACTACGAGTTTTCGGTTATGCCTTTTTGACTAACCAACGCACCAGCCCTATTTATAGATCTCATGAATCGAGTATGCAAGGTGTACCTCAACAAGTTTGTGATTGTGTTTATTGACGATATCCTGGTCTACTCCAAGGACAAGGCTGACCATGAGGAACACTTAAGGGTAATTCTGGAATTATTGAAGAAGGAACAACTGTACGCAAAACTCTCGAAATGCGAATTTTGGCTTCGCGAGGTTCACTTTTTAGGACATGTGATCAACGAGAATGGTATCCATGTCGATCCCGGTAAGGTAGAGGCCTTCAAAAACTGGGAAGCACCTAAGACCCTGACTGAGGTGCGGCAATTCCTAGGACTGGCCGGCTATTACCGGCGTTTCATTGAAGGATTTTCAAAGATTGCCCAACCCCTCACCGCTTTGACTCACAAGGGTACTAGGTACAATTGGGGTGACGCGCAAGAATCCGCTTTTCAGCTGTTGAAAACCAAACTCTGTAGCGCCCCTATTCCAGCCCTACCCGAGGGAACGGAGAATTTTGAGGTACACTGTGACGCATCGATACAAGGTCTCTGTTGTGTGCTGATGCAACTCGAGAAGGTTATAGCTTATGCCTCTCGACAACTGCTTGTTCACGAGAAGAACTACACGACCCATGATTTGGAACTCGGAGCTGTGGTGTTTGCCCTTAAGATATGGAGGCATTACTTGTACGGTACCAAGTTTACTATTTACACCGACCACAAGAGTCTCCAGCATATCTACGATCAGAAGGAGCTGAACATGCGACAGCGTCGTTGGGTCGAGCTGCTCAAGGATTATGATTGTGCCATCAAATACCACCCTGGCAAGGCCAATGTAGTGGCCGACGCCCTCAGCAGAAAAGAAACAGATAAACCCAGAAGAGTGCGAGCAGTGCAACTCACGATTCATACCAACTTACCCGATCAGATTCGCGAGGCGCAACTCGAAGCTTTGAAAGATGATAATCTTCCATCGGAACTCATGCGGGCCATGAACAAGCAACTTGAAACCAAATCGGACGGGGTCCGATATTTTGAGAACCAGATTTGGGTTCCACGATACGGAGAGTTGAGAACTCTGGTGATGGACGAAGCACACAAGTCCAGATATTCTATCCACCCTGGCTCAGATAAAATTTATCATGACTTAAAGGCACTTTACTGGTGGCCGAATATGAAAGCCGACATTGCCACCTACGTGAGCAAATGCTTGACTTGTGCCAGAGTCAAAATAGAATACCAGAAACCATCTGGCCTACTACAACAACCTGAACTTCCAATGTGGAAATGGGAACACATTTCAATGGATTTTATCACGGGATTACCTAAAACACCGACGGGATGCGATACCATCTGGGTGATCGTTGACCGGTTGACTAAGTCCGCACACTTTTTAGCGATTAAGGAATCTGACAAAATGGAAAGATTGACTCGCGTCTACATGAAGGAAGTAGTGTCTAGACACGGAGTGCCTGTCTCAATCATTTCTGATCGAGATTCTCGTTTCACTTCGCACTTTTGGAAGTCACTACAAAGCGCACTAGGCACACGTCTTGATATGAGCACAGCCTACCATCCTCAGACGGATGGGCAAAGTGAACGAACTATTCAGACCCTGGAGGATATGTTGCGTGCATGTGTGTTGGATTTCGGAAAAAGTTGGGAACCTCACTTACCTTTGGTAGAGTTTTCGTATAATAACAGCTACCACGCAAGTATTAAAGCAGCGCCGTTTGAAGCACTGTACGGACGGAAGTGTCGATCACCACTCTGCTGGGCAGAGGTGGGTGACAGCCAAATCACTGGTCCAGAACTGGTACTCGAAACTTCGGAAAAGATTGTTCAAATCCGAAATCGCATGGCAGCAGCACGAGATCGCCAAAAGAGTTACGCCGACAAGCGCCGAAAACCTCTCGAATTTCAAGTGAATGACCAAGTGTTACTCAAAGTCTCACCTTGGAAAGGTGTGGTTCGCTTTGGGAAGCGAAACAAACTCAACCCACGATACGTTGGTCCTTACCGGATAATGGAACGCGTTGGTCCGGTGGCGTACCGACTGGATTTACCAGCGGAACTCAGCAGTGTACACAATGTCTTCCACGTATCCAATTTGAAGAAATGCTTATCCGATGAAACCCAAGTAGTCCCTTTGGACGAACTGCAAATTGATGAACAGCTACGCTTCATTGAAGAACCAGTTGAAGTTTTGGACTGGGAAACCAAAACACTCAAGCACAGCAAAATTCCAATCGTTAAGGTTCATTGGAACTCAAGACGTGGACCGGAGTTCACGTGGGAACGCGAGGATCAAATGATGAAAAAGTATCCTCACCTTTTTGAAGGGCTGACCAAACACAGAAAACCGCGAAACCCGACAAACCGTCAGAAATCACCGGAAGTATGAATTAAATTTCGGGACGAAATTTCTTTCTACTAGGGGATGATATGACAAACTGAAAAATTTTTCTTACTTTTTCAGACACTCTTCACGACTTGACTCAAATTTTAGGGACGAAAATTCTTTAACATGGGAATGATGTGACAATCGTCAATTTCAGGTTAACTCCGTTAACTTCGTTAACTCAACTCCGTCAATTCAAACTTAAGATCATTGAATCTGTAACGCACACCTCATTACATTTAAACTAGGGTTTAAATGACGCTTGACACTTACTACATGTGTAGTCTTTCGGGAATTGCACCGAAACGCAAACGAGTTGACGCAAACAATTGGTGAATAAACGAAAAACGTCAAAACAATAATTATGTGATAATTATGTGTTAGACATATGTGTTACTTGATTATATTATGTATGATACTAAACAAGAAACAAGAGCTAGTTAAAATAAGCTAGAAAAGTGCAAATTAGAAGTTGAGGGACCTAGATGTAACATGTTACTATAAATAATAATATAAACCTAAACCCTAACACTCCCTCTCCCTCCCTCTAGACCGATCGGCCCCCCTTCCCCCTTGTTCTTGGCTGCCGTCAATCACACACACACATATACACAAGATCTTTCAAGTTTAATCTAAGATTAAGGTGCTAGGAAGGTATAAACAACTATCCTATGTATTTTACATGCTTAATTTTGAGTTTGAATGGGTTAATTATAAACCCTAAAATCTGGAAATTTCATATATTGTGTTCATATGATCTTTATTTGATTTGATGATGTATTGATGATGATTTGATAACTAGAATTGATATTGTTACATGTTAATTGTTGTGTCTTGATTTTGAGATCAAATAAAACCCTAACCATGTATGTATGGTGTAATTGATGTGCATGGATAGTGATTATGGTGTCTAGAGTGTTATATGAACGGATTATAGTCTATAGATGGTTAATATGTTGAGTTTTGTTGCAAACAGTTTCTGGACAGATTGTGTTGTTGATGTTCAATTGACTGTATCGGGGTATAAATTTGAAAATTGGTTGAGATTATTGATACTACAGTAAACTAGGTTGAGTCTAGTTTCTAAAGAATATAAATTTGCAATTTTTGGACATGTAAAAGTTAACCTTTATGATTTTACAAAAACGTTGTGCAAAGCTGAGTTGTTAGACCTGCTGTTAGGTTGTTTTGTAAATGTTATATCTCATGAACTACGAGACCAATTGGGTTGGTTCCATTTCTGGAAGTTTAATTATTGAGTTAGAAACCTAACCCAAGTGGTCTTGCATTTTTTGGATTTTTCATTTAACGGGAATTTCAAATAACATTCTGTTGCGCATGAATTTGACTGTTATGAGCTTGCTGTAGTGTTTTGATCATTATGAGAAATCTATGTGGAATAAAAATAAAATAAAATATGTTCTGGAAACCTAACACATGCATGCTTTAGTGATGATTTTTGGTAAATTAATTGAGATGCTATGATCGGTGGAATAGTACAATCTTTCAAGTAGAATTTCTGTCTCGGTGAAACTAGCTGCTGAATTTTGTGAAAATGCATGAAACATGATAATTGCTAATTAATTGTTGTTTTGACCAATTTGCCCCTGCGGGGAATACTTGCTAAATAGTTGTCGTGTTTTGACCAAATTGCCCTTGCGGGGAATAATTGCTAGTTAATTGTTATGTGTGACCAAATTGCCCTTACGGGGAGTAATTGCTAGTGATGTACATTATTAATACATGACACGTAAAAAATTGCTCACACACGTATCGTATCACAAATGTACTCGTTAAGTCACACACGATTCACAAACAAACACGAAACGTATCTTGTGATTAGGAATTATGTGCCGGGTCTAGAGACTCAATATTAGTTCCGATACTTAGAAAATCTCCTTGTTGTTTTAGAACGCTAGAGAGAGCTTTCTGTGACGCGCATCACTTGGTGATTTATTTTGGGAATTCTTCGCAAACAGTGAGTTTCACTTACCCCTTTAAACTGTTTTAAACGCTTTTCACTTGGGGGAGATAACATACTTCGATAAACGCATTTAAGATTTTGTTAGTAAATTATATATCACTTGTAAAGGCTAAGTGACAAACGAAACATTTGAAGTCCTACACATCGAACCGGTTAATATTTGGAATAGCGAGTCACTGTTGAGTAGTACTACTGGGTTTGACAAACCCCACCCAACGCTAAACTCGACTGGAGGTCGAGCGGGTGTAATTTTTGGCTAACACGTACCATGGTCTGGATGACCTGGTGACAAGGCACTTGATAAACAGTCAGCTTCGGTGTCGAACACTTAGTAATAATTGTTGTATAGGCTAGCTACCTATCGATATATAATTGATTTAACACTATCTGGTAACGCAAAACGCTAAACGCAAAACGCTGAACGCAAATGCTAAACGCTTTATTTTATTTAAACTTGTGAACTCACCAACTTTGTGTTGACACTTTTAGTATGTTATTCTCAGGTAGCCGAGGCGGGCGCGCGGTATAGGATCATGCATGGTTTTTGAACATTCTGATATGCAAACATGTTTTAACTATTATTACTTGGGTTTTTAAGTCGTCCTGCGTGACGCAACTTTTGTCTTTTGGTTTTTACGCTTCCGCACTTAATTTCATTTAAACGTTTTTATGGTTTGATTATAACTAATGATTCCGATCCTGTTAGTTCACACCCTCTGACGGTAAAACTCCGTTAGTGGAATTTGAGGGTGTGACACATTACAATACCTCACCTTCACTCGACCCAATATTAGCTATGCAGTTCAACAGGTTTGCATGCACATGCACCCCCCCCCCCCCCCCGAACAACACATTGGGATGCTTTGAAACGCATCTTACGCTACATTCAAGGAACAACTTCATTTGGTCTCACTCTTGGTAAGCCCGATGCCCCAACTTTGCTTGCTTATACAGATGCCGATTGGGCTGGTTGTACTGACACACGGCGGTCCACATCCGGTATAGTGTTTATTACGGGACCAATCTTATTTCCTGGTCTTCCAAACGACAACCGACTATCTCCCTATCTAGTGCTGAAGCTGAATATCGAGGGGTTGCAAACGTGGTTGTTGAAATTTATTGGCTTCGCAACTTACTTCTTGAACTTCATCGCCCCTTAACACGTGCCACACTTGTGTATTGTGATAACGAGAGTGCCATATACCTTTCCGGGAATCCTGTGAATCATCAGCGTACGAAACATATTGAACTTGACATCCATTTTGTCCGCGAACAGGTTCAGCAGGGTCATGTATGCATTCATCACGTGCCCTCTCCTTATCAGATAGCGGACATCTTTACAAAGGGACTTCCTCGTGCTTTATTTGAAGATTTCCGGTCCAGTCTCAGCATCCGATCACCTCCCGCTTCGACTGCGGGGGTGTAATAGACGTAGATATATAAAGCATAGATTGTATATAATGATTATTCTAGATGTGCCAAATATTATCTCCAAATATGAAGATTACGTTGCATTGTATTTATAACGAATGAATGAGAATGAGAAGGGCAATGATTCACAAATTATTATTATATCAAGAACATATGAGTTTACAATCATGATCAGTGGCCGGTGATAGTTATACTCCATCAGAATGACATAATCCTTATTGATCTACCGTCGTGGCGTTTTCCTAAAGATGTGATGCATCAGTCCATCATACACTAACGTAAATAAATTACATTCTGGACATTTTCTTCTAATTACATTTTAAACCTAAACTTTAACTTTGAGAGGTGATGGGGATTAACCCAACAATCACCCCCCTTAATCTCGATCATCCTGTAGTAGATTTTTTTATAGCAAAAAGCTTCTTTGTTCAGACCTTCATTTTGCTCTATGCTGTGCAAGTATGCGTAGTCAGCCTTATCTTTGTTTCGCAAAGTCTTGATCCTCCGTGTCCCGTTTGAACATTTAGAACAGTGACGGATCCAAAAAATTTTTCCAGTAGGTTCACTGTTCAGATCGGATGAACGGTTCACTGTTTGGGTCGATTCGACTGTTCGGGTCGGTTAAAGTTTATCACATTATGAAAGTACGATGCAATTACAAAAAACAAACATCATCCTTAGAATCTAAAAAAACATATAATATGAATATGATGGTCTTTTCAAATTAAAAAAATATATCCTATAATTGTTCTCTAAGAGTTTTCATCTTTTGAATACCTAGCATTGCATATTTGACCGAAACTTGTTGAAGGAACTTCCTTTCAACGTAACAAAAATGTGAAAAAACATTCAAGTATCCATCACTCATGATAGGAAGACGGTGTTCTGTGTTACACCTAAAACAACCATAACCTTTTTCAAGTTAGGCTATCAAAATTTAAAATATTTTTAACTATATTTTAAGTGTACTAATTTAGCAATTTGGTTACTCTCAGTATCTCCTTACACAAACTTATTTCGTTAATATTCAGATTTTATGTTAGTTTAGTTTTGTATGATAAAATAGTTATATTGGATTATAAATTTTTAGTTTATTAATATGGTTAAAGACTTAAAATGATGAAGATTCTATATATATTTTTAAATACAGTGAGTTTTCCATTTGTTATGTAATAATTTTGATAACTAATCAAATGTTTCAAGAATCCTCTTTTAACCCTTCTGCTTGTATACGTTCACAACCAGTAAAAAAAATCTACCGAAGTAGGGAATCGAATCAGGGCTCTTACAATAGAATAGAAGCATCTTTACCACCAAACAATTAATCCAATTTGTGTATGGGTTTTACCACCAAACAATTAATCCAGTTTGTGTATGGGTTCACTCATAATTTAAATATGAGTTCACTCTCATACTTTGTATACGTGTTTTATATAAAATTCGAAACTCAGTGGGTTCCCGTGAACCCGCACCCATGTACATAGATCCGCCCCTGATTCATAATGAATTCAATTTTCAGGCTTTGCTGTCATGATTTAGCTAGCAATATGCTGATCAATAAAATCATCGGAACTTTGGGATTTCAAGTTGTGAAACCTATCTTGATTCAATCGTGATAAGTAAGCGATTCTCGTAATCAATTAATAAAAGAATCCGATTTGTTGTTTTCTTAAAATAATCCCTTTTGAATATTTTTTTTCCTTGAATTCATTTCCAAACCTTAAGTCCTTTAATTTCCTTAAAAGTCTCATCCATGGCTATTGTTTAATTTCACTTTTGTCATCTATGTTTTGATTAAATTAGGCTATGTACAACTAAAGTATTCGGAAAAAAAAACTCTTTCATGGTTTATTTTTCATATAAACAATGTCGTTTTGCTTCCCTTAACTCTTTGGATAGGTTTTGTCATATACACTTCGTCCCGGTCCGGTTAGGTCTGACGTGTCATTTATACATTAAATAAGAATTTAATATATAAATTTCCATTTAAAATAAAACATTATATGTACAACTAAATCACGATACAAAACATTATTTTTATTTCTTTAATAATATCCTTCATAAGTTAAATCTCTCAAGCCCTCGATCAGTTCTTACTGATAACCTTGAAAGGCTATCGTGTACAAAAACCAACTAAACAAAAGCATGGCTGAGCGAAATGCTTAGTGGAAGAATAATGAAATTAATGATATCATAACTTATAAACTTTTAACAAGTAACATAACTTGCAACTTGTCGCGTATTAACTTGTAACTTGGATCAGTCGTATAAAATTTTAATAAGAAATTGAAATAACATAATATCGAAACTATTAACCAACATATAAAATTATAGAATCAATAAACGGTTTCCTAAGGGTGTCTAATAACGTGGTTGAGACGATATTTATATCCATATGATTGATCCATACATCTCCAGATATACATTATACATTCATTCATACTTATACATATTACATATGAGACAATGTACATATCCTTTTCTTAGGATCAATTCGTAAACATTTAGACAGTATGAGACCATGTATCTTTCTTATGATCGATTTAATCATCTCAACTAACATATATAACACGTATTTCTTGAAGCCAAAACATATAAACAGGTAAAACGGCATATTGAGACGATCTATACGCCTCAAAACACATGACAAAAACGTAAAAAAGAGAAAACGAGATTTCTATAACATTAATGCTATGGTTGTGCTAAGTTTATTGCCATAATATTTAATCGTCATTTAAAAAAACATTAGTTTATATAGTTCATTCGGGCCTAAAGGCATATTTTATGGCTCGTATAGGGCATTTAATTAATCCTCAAGACCGGCCCAGCTCACCAGTCAACCTTCAAGAAATGCACAAAAGCAAGCATTCTTACCCAACCATACACCTTACGTGCAATGTAAATATCAACAACCCTAGTTACAAATTTTTCGCCAGAGGTCTAATGCTCATATGTATTTGGCTTAACAAAGAGTGTTTTATAGTTAAAAAAAATATTTAATGACTTTAACGTACTGTATAATGATAAAACATAGTTACATTTGTATAACATGTTTCTCCCATAATTTACTATCGTACATTAGTTAGAGGGATCAATATTTCTATCATATTAGTACATAGTTGTAACTTGTAAGCACTAGTCTGATGAACAACTTATCATTGATTCTATCATAAAATTACTAAATGTTTGATTCTAATAAGTTTATAAAAGAACACATCATGAATAATCCTTCAATTTTTATGTACTCAAAACTATAACTGAAGAAACACGGATCCAAACCCGAATAGGTCAGATCTGTATTTCCGCCGGGTATAGGTTATGAAATGAGAATTAGGTTAACTAAAGTCTAAATCCAATCAATTCTGGTGAAGGTAACTTGCAAAACAGAACCACCATGAGCTCGTTACGGAGAGGACATGAGTGGGGGTCTTCCCGTAACCACCCTCCAGCGTGAGAATAGGTATAGCTCTTCACCGAGATAAAGTACTAAGTAATTGATGTAGTATATGGAGAATGAATGAATACCTCATGATGATAAGTTGGGTATTCATAGCTGGTGGTTAAGGGACTATGATTGGTGCAGCTGTCACTATATAGAAGATGCTCCTTCTACCTGAATGGACACGTGGTGAAGTTTGATAGGAGGTGACAGTTGCCAAGTGTATTGTTATAACAAACTATAACGCTGTCTTCCTCTGATTAACCGCACTATCATGTGTTCTTCACTAAGGAGAGAATGTCCCTTTCAGGGAATATTACAATTAGTTTTCTAGAAGGAGTTGGTTACAACTGCCTTTACTGACATCATCCAATCCTTCTCCCGCATTTGCGGGAGGTTCCTTATCTTTTAATATAACTATTTGAACTTGTGTTCTTTGGGTGTTTGCCCTCCGCATATTATGCGGGTTACTGTGGATGACCCGCGGATGTCCTCTTAGAGAGGCCGAACGACCCACAGGTGTCTCATGGGTATATGAGGCTTTTTGCCATCGTACCTCTATAAGTCCTCCAGTCCATTGTTTCTTCCGCACGATGCTTTTTGCGGGTGAAATTTCGGACTTGTGATTTTTGGTTGTGCTTTTTGAAATTAGAATTTGCCATTTGGAGATATTTCCATTTCAATATTGGGGATAAGTATGGGGAAAGTAGACTTGACGGGACTATAGGTTCCAGTGCTGATTTGACGTCTGATGGTTGTACCCAGACTGTTCTCTTTCCTTTTTTCCCACTCCCGCCTGACGTGCCGCTTCTTCAGTGGACCTTTGTTTCTCTTTCTTCTACATCCTTTCCATCGCATTAATTGTGATGGGTATAAATATGAGATTCTTCCATTTCACTATTTTCCTAACTCTTCGGCATCTTCACTATCTCTTATGTTTTTTACATAACTTACGTGATTATCCTTCTATTAAACACCATAGCTCATTGCAATCCTTCTGATGTAGATCCAATGGTGAGCGAGAATAAGAATTGTCCATCAATTGACCTTGTGGAGATTAATTGGAAGGAGAAAGACTTCCAAGATCTGGTTACTGCCTATGGTATTGCTCTAGAGTGGGAGCCAGAATTTCCGACACCCAAATATACTACCGACAAGCCTCCGTCTGGGAAGATGGTTGTCTATGTTGAACACTTTTCCATCTTTCTGGGGAATATTCTGACGGGTCAAGGGATTCATCTTTCCCAAGTGCACCCTTTTGGATTGATGAGAATTCGCCACTTCGAGTCCTGTTGCCGAGCCAAAAACATCGTGCCCACTATGGAGAAATTTTTCGTGTTTTATTAGATGAATGGGCAAGATGGATGGTACAACTGCTCTACCACTGGAAAAGGATTTATTGGCAAAGAACCGCCTTATAGCGCTTACGAATGGCGGACCAAGTTCTTCTGGATTAGGGAAGATGTTATCCCTATTTCCATGGTACGTCGTCCGCAGAATGAGAAGCTCCGAGACCTACGATTTGCAATTTACGAGGGTCAAGTGTAGTTCAACACTTTTACCAGGACGCCGGACGCCTACTTCTATGCAGTCCATTGTTGAAGATGTTTTAGTGTGGGCTGGTATGAGCCGCTTGTGGCCATTTGCGGATCTTGAACCGATGAAAGTAAATATCTGCCTGCCTTCTTTCTATATTTTTTATTATGTTTGCCTCAAAATTTCCTTTGGTTTTATAGGCGAAGGGTCGGTTTTAAATGCACTTCTGATAAAGTGATGGGTTGTATGCAACACCGTCCGCGAGATCCCAAAGCTCTACATGTCCTTGACATAACGTGGGATCATTTTTTTTTGTTTCTTAAGGACGTGCTCTCTGAACATGTCGTTTTAGAGTCTATTGTTGCTCTAGGCGAGTTATCTCTTAACCCTCTCCCTTTGAACATGCTTAATTCTGATAGGGTGATTGTATTACTGTCATCTAGTGATGAATCATCACCCCTCAAAGAGGAACGTCCTGTCAATACTTCTTATTTTTCGGATGTCATGCGTGCTCTGGCAAATTTAAACCGCAAGAGGAAACAACGTTCCTCTAAATCAACTGATGCGGGTGGGAGCCAGACTGAGCAAACCCATCAAGATGATCCCACTGATCCTGCTGGCGGGAATCGAGTGGAGACTGACGACGCCCCACCCAATAAAAATAGGTGATGGAGTCAATGAAAGCCAAGAGAGTCCGCCTTGTGGACTGTGTCAAGCGTGTAGCCAAACAGACCTTTTAAAGGTGTGATATTTTGTGAAGTCTTAAATGATTTCCACCCATTGCCATTCCTTATGTTTTTCTTATTGGTGACAAAACTTCCTGCCAGGCCCGCAAGAGGGGTGACTATTCAAGAACCTTCTTCTCCACCTAAGGTTATCTCTCCTGATGAGGTAGAATCGTCAAAGGGAAAATTTTATGAACATATCCTTGAGATACCTGAGACTAAGGACGCACCTCAAGATAACCCGCAATCTCCAGGACACTTCTCTTTATCCTCTTATTCCATTAACGGGGGTGAGGAAGTGTCATCATGTGCGCCACATGGCGGAGGTCCCTAATCCCATTCGAAGGGGATGTTCCGCCGTCCTTCAAATGCAGACTACTATGGACGCCCAAACCTGGAGGAGGACGATTTTCTCCATATTTCGTGGTGGTCACTATCCCAAGGCGCACGCATCTTAAACGCAAATACCTATGCCGAATGTTTAAGTTATGGTATCCCGCCTGCGAAACGTTCTTAAAAAAGTGGGCTCGCCTTTCTTGACCTAGCCAATGAATTCAACTATAATTTGGCGAATACCGTGGCGAGCAATCAAGAAATATTTCGGGCATGGATTTCTATGGGGGAGAATTGGGGAATAATGGAGAACAAAGTGCAAGAAACACAAATATTTGCTGATGATCGACGCTTGGAAACCAATACTGCCCAAGTGGAAACTGAAGGATGCCGAGACGACTTTGCTAGCAGAAAAAGAACTCCAGGTGGCAACGGCCAAAGCATAAGAGGCAGCTTGGAAGCAACAAAATGCCATTCTTGCAGCCGCCCGAGAAAAAACTCACCTGAAAGAGTCCGAGCTTGCTAAGGCCTTGGAGAAAAATGTGACATTGCAAAGGCAAGTCGCTGTCCAGGCTGAGTTGATCAAAAGTTTTGAGGAGGAAGATGTGCTGCGGAAAGCCCAGGCAGAAGAGATGGAGAAACAAGACCAAAAGCTTAAAGAAATAATATGAAGCTTGCGGAAGGCTATGCTGGGTTGAAGGCGGAGGCCAAACATGCTCAGGATGAAAGACATTGGCTTATGACTCAATGCTTGCCATTGGTAAGTATATATTACATGTTTATGTATTTCTGGGTTAATTTTTTATCATTTATACTTTTTGTGTCCACGTTATTGAGCATATCAAGGATGGTCCCGTGCTGGGAGATTTTCTGGCGGAGCTCTTGCATGTCTGATCCCAAGCTAGACCCAAAGTAGGCTTTAAGGAAGGTGTTGAATTCATAAGCAAGCAACAACAACTTGAAGAACATGCCTTGAATGGCCATGACATGGAGGTGGAGTATAGAGAGAAGCTACAAGTGTTTGATGAGTTAACCTTCCCACTCCAAAGCGTCTTAATTGAATTTTCTACGAAAGACAATGACGTGCAGCTTCTTCAAGCCTTCCTTCGTGGTCCTCCGAAAGAAGACCTAGTGACCCTTTAAGAGTTCAAGATTCCGCTACTAACCAACAACCACCCGAATAAGCTAGGTTGTTTTAATTTGTATGCTATGTTTTCTTTGTAACAATTGTAAGTCTCCGGTGCGATGGTGATCGATACGAGATCCGCACAAGGTCTAGGAGTGCGGAATCCTCCTAGACTTGTTGATGGTGTTGAAGACGAAGAACACGATTATAGACAAATATACACACGAATGAGATAAACAGATCTGTAGATCGCTTTACATATTAATCAAAACACATTACATACCGAACGAGAAAACATATTACGGCCAACCCGAGGTGAGCTCTACCTCGGGTCTGCCCACGAGACTCGCCCTATCTGTTTTTCTCTAAACAATTTTACTGCTCTACCTGTCTTTTTTGTTTTTGTTACCTAAACCCTAAACATGACACACATATATATAGATAAATATCTTCGCGGGCTTGGGCTTGGGTCTCAAGGTGAAGTTGTTATAACTTCAACTATGGCGAAGTTCTTCTAACTTCACCAGTAGGTGAATTTGTCCTAACTTCGCCTATGAAAAAGTTGTTTCCCTCCATAACTTCTCCCCAGCTGGTCGGAATTGCATAGCGACGTCACAAAATGCACCAACAACAATCATGACGTAATCTGATCCTCATTTTGATAATCTATCAAGCCATTTCTAACACTTTGCCTTATTATGTGAAAAATAATATATGTGTTGTGATAGAACTCTTACATATATTCGAATAAAGGATTGCTTACTCATTATCCATTTGTGGTACACAGACCACTAGATACTTTTAAGTTTAGACAATCTTTGGAACACAGGCTAATGGCGTATTGATCATCTAAAAGATTCTTAAAAATGACTTATTATAACACGCAGGCTATAAAATAAAATGGCACGCACACAACTTAAATTGCTATCGGATTCTTAGACCCAAGAAATGTATATGTTGTATATATGACGCGTGGGTCATTATGGCACGCACACCATTTAGGTGTTATAACATTTAAGCCATAAATATAAAAGATAACTGATTAATATAAACAAAGATAGATGATGTGCGGGCCTTCTTTAAAATATTTTGTTAACAAAAAGTGATACTCATATCCCGTTTTCAAACATCGGTACGCAGACCGAAAATAAAATTTTAACATGTGGCACGCAGGCCTTTACTTGTGAAATGATACTTAGATCATTACATATAACATCGTTTTAACCGCGCCACATTCCAAGTACGCGAAATTGGGATTCCATCTAACCTCTCCAATTTGTATGCGCCTTTATTTAGAACCCCTTTGATTTTATAAGGTCCTTCCCAAATTAGAGTTAACTTTCCTGGGGTTCTTGGCCTGAGGCTCCATTGGTGCGGAACACATAATCACCCGCTTGAAAGTTACATATCTTGATACGTGAATCATAGTACTCCTAAATTTGGCATTTATAATTGCTTTCCCGTATGAGCGCCAATTCACGTATTTCCTCCAACAAGTCTAGATTGAGGCGCACCTATGTGTCATTATTGGTAGTGGAAAGCACTCTTGTGGATGGAATCCTAATTTCTGGGAAATTATAGCGTCGGTCCCGTATGTAAGGCTAAATGGAGTAATTCATCAATAAGTCCAAAGTACATGCGGTAATTCATCAACCCAGCCAGTACTCTTGGTACACATCCTGGCCTTAATTCCATCCTTTATACTTCTGTTAGCTCTTTCCACTTAATCATTGGCTTGCGGATGAGCAACCGATGTAAACACTTGGCTAATAAGTAACTTTTTCAACCATTCTTGCAAACCGCAATCCGTAAACTGTGTCCCATTGTTTCTTGCTATCGTTCACGGAAGCCCAAAACGACAGATTATAAATTCCCAGATGAATTTCTTCATGATTACAACAATAATGGACACTAACGGTGTGACACCCGGTAAATTCCCAACCCCTTAAACTAAGTAATCAACCTAATAATTAGGTGATTGTAAATATTATGCGCGCCATGTTAGTCAGCGCGTGCATTTGTTATGTGCGCCCTGCGCGAGCGCGCTATGTTAAGAATCAGCGCGGGCACATTATGTGCGCCCGGCGCGAGAATATGTTAGAATCAGCGCGGACATTTATGTTTGCCCTGCGCGAGCGCGCCATGTTAGTCAGCGCGTGCATGTGTTATGTGCGCCCTGCGCGAGCGCACCATGTTAAGAACCAGCGTGAGCATATGTTATATGCGCCATGCGTGAACGTTTTGGCCTTATGTTTTCATGTAACTTAAACGATATGTTGTCTATGGGTTGACCATCCCGCATGATGCTAAGGCGGGTGCATCCTACATCGTTTATGCGCGTGCGGAAGGGAACTAACCTACCCGCATGGCGGGAACGTTGAGAGCTAGTTTGTCTGAAGCTCCAGGATGGAATTGACTTCAACATGACTGATCACTATGTTGAAATACCAAAACCACCTGGAGAATCTACAAATGAAACTCAAATGTCCCTAACTGCGAGAAGGTTACGCACCTACCCGCAGCAAAGAAATGTTCTACACGCAGGAAGCTATGCGCACCAAGTTATACGCGCAGAACACTTAGTCAAAATAATCAGATTTAAGGAAATTGTCCCCGCCCAAAAGAGGGCGGTTGCGTGTTTCAGAAAACTTCTACTTTTTACTGTACACTGTCTAAAGCACTGAAAAAGCAAACTGTAAAAGTCAACAGCCAGCCACCCACTCTCACCAACCACAGCCCTGCATGTCCTGTCCATATCAAATCAGAATCTTTAATCTACTTTTCTACTCTTTTTAATAAATAATAATAATTTCCATACTTTATCATCATTTCAAAAGATTACAATTCCCTAAAGCAAGGGATTATGTTCCCTTGAGTTTGCCTATAAATTTGTAGCCTAAATTATCACCCAAAACACACTTCAAAGAACTACAAACTTGCACTAATCTTTTCCCAAGCATCCGTTGTTTCCAGCTCCGATCCTGTTACTAGGTAAGCCGAGATTATAACCTTGAGATCTACTTTCCAACCCTTATATCTTGATCTTAATATATATATTTGTTATTTAATCGTATTCTAGACCTTCGATTCCGAGGCCAACACCAAGAAAACCCGAATCTCGATTAATCCCTTAACAAGAACCACAGGTGAGTCTCACAGCCCCTATTTTCACTGTTTTCACCATTTTAAACTGTTTTCGGGGCGAGGGACACGTATTTAAATAATGTTTTATCATGGTATATTTACAAGCTAAGCAAACGATTACGTGTTTAAGTTATGTTTCATGATGAACAATGCGAACAGTTATCTATGGTTTTTCGATGATAGTGCACCAGATTCGAGTAAGTGATCACTTTACCATTGGAACTCTAAGGGTAGGGACTGCTGGTTTGATCCGCCCACTCGTAGGGGTCGCACCTCTTACACAGACGAGTGCCTAGCACGGGGCAGTACTATGGGTTTGAGCCCGTTCGTAGAGGTCGCTCCTCTTACGCAGACGAGCGCCTTGTTTTCCGGCACAACGTCCGCGCGTAACCCGCGGGACGGTATTACAGCATATATTCGCTCGTAGTGGCAGCGCCACTTACACAGACGAGCACAGTTTTCCAGAAGTGTCTGCGCGTAACCCGCGGGACGGTATTACGTTATTTTAGCTCGTAGTGGCAGCGCCACTTACACAGACGAGCACAGTTCCCAGAAATGTTCGCGCGTAACCCGCGGAACGATTTTATCAGAATATGTTGATATAACTATGTTTTACCAAGCATGTGTTTAATGATGCTACCAGAATTATGTTTCAGAATGATTTGTATCAAGATTATGATGCAATACGATTTATCAAGTTACTAAAACTTGTGAACTCACTCAGTTTATACTGATTCAAATGTTTTTACGTGTCTTTCAGGAGATAACTAGGTAGCGCATGGAGTCGCACTTAGAGCACCACACGCTGAACATCTAAAACAAGCTTTTTGGAAGATTTTGGTTTTATCCCCTCGATGCGCACGGTTACCCGCCGCGCAAGGGGATATGGCGAGAAAATCTTCAGTTTTTGTACTTGGATGTTTTTATGTAATACTTAAACAATGTAATGTATTTGTATTAAACTTCTCATGCGCAATAAAAATCTTTGAATGTTTTGCAATGGCCCGTGCTTAAGTATCAATCCCCACTCGCGCGCGCCCGGCTGTTTCCGCCGCTCAGGGCCGGGTGTGACAGATTGGTATCAGAGCACTGGTTATAGCGAACTAGGAAAAGAAGTTTTTAACCTAGACTATAACCTTTGGGGAATCGCATGAAATATTTTTCAAAGAATATTTTCAAAAGAAAAATCACACACGCACTTAGGAACACGGGTCACAGTGTCTAGAGATAAGAACATTATGTGCTCTGAGTACATGCGCTAAGTTTGTTGTATTTTCTTTTTATGAAAGAATGCCTCCAACCAGAGCCAAGGGAATTACCATGACACCCGAGGAGCTCGCAGAAATAATCGCGCAGGCGATTGCAACGCATGAGGCCAGCAAGGCCGAATCTAGTCAGGGTCGCCAAGAGAACGAGACCCCAGAACCCGAATCAGGAGCCTTGGACAAAGGATGCTCCTATAAAACATTCATGGCCTGTAGGCCTTGGCCGTTCAAAGGCACCGAAGGAGCCATTGGGCTCTACAATTGGATTGACAAGATGGAGACAGTTCTCTCCATCAGCGGATGTAGTGAAAACCAGAAGGTCCTTTACGCTACCTGCATGTTCCAAGAAGCAGCTTCGTCTTGGTGGAAGCTCCAAGTAAAGACTTTGGGGCGAGAAGTTGCTCTTCACAAGACCTGGGAAGAATTGAAAGAAATGATGATGAGAAAGTTCTGCTCTCGCGCAGAAATTCAGAGCTTGCAACAAGAATTCTGGAACCACACCATGGTAGGAACGGATATCGATGCCTACACCAATCGTTTCAACGAGCTTTGCCAGCTGGTGCCAGACATGGCAAACACAGAAGAAAAGAAAATCGAGAGGTACATCTTTGGGTTACCTCCTGTCGTTAGGGTCCCGCTCAACGCCGCCGCACCTCCGACCTTTGACGAGGCGGTTGCGCGAGCCATCACCCTTACAAGGGATACGGTTCGTGCGGGTATGTTGACCACCCGCTTGAACGAGCAGCGAACCTCTGACTCCAAGAGGAAATGGAACTCCCACCGAGGATCAGACTTCAAGCAGCCACCGCCCAAGAAGCAGGAAAGCACAAGGGTTTACGCGATTCAAGCCGCGGAACCATCAAGGAAAAGATACAGCGGGCCTTACCCATGGTGCAGCAAATGCAAGTATCACCACGAAGGCGAATGCGCGAACGTCACGTGCGCCAAATGTGGCAGACCAGGACACAAGACGGTGAATTGCCGTGCTAAAGAAGCTGGAGCCAATGACAACTGCTACGCATGCGGGAAGCCTGGACACTTCAGTCGGGATTGCCCACAGAAAGGAAACCAAGCTCGCGGGAGAGCTTTTGTGATCGGCGCGGGTGAAGCAAAGGAAGAGCCGAATGTGGTAACCGGTACGTTTTTGCTTAACGGTCATTATGCATCTGTCTTATTTGATACTGGCGCTGACCTAAGTTTTATATCCCATGAGTTTAAAAACTCCCTGGGCTTAGCGACCAGTAGGCTAGACAAACCTTATACTATAGAACTAGCCAATGGTAGGCAGTTATGCGCGAATGAAAGGACGGAGCAATGTGTGTTAGTCATGGGAGGTCATGAGTTCAATATTAACTTGTTACCAATAGATTTGGGAAGTTTCGATATTGTGGTAGGTATGGATTGGTTGGTCGAGAATCTCGCGGAGATTGTTTGTCATGAGAAACAGGTTCGGATTCCACTGTTGAACGGAGAAACTTTGATGATTCAAGGGGAAAGAAGGGGAGTTGCGACGAAACTGATTTCATGCCTAAAGGCGCGTAAGTGCCTAAGGAAAGGGTGCTACGCCTTCCTGGCGCATGTAGTAGAGAAAGGAGATGAGCGAAGAATTGAAGACTTACCAGTAGTGCGCGAATTTCCAGAAGTTTTTCCTGAAGATCTGCCCGGATTGCCGCCGCCGCGACAAGTCGAGTTTCGTATTGATTTGGTCCCAGGAGCTGCGCCAGTAGCTCGAGCGCCTTATCGCTTAGCTCCATCTGAGATGCAAGAGCTATCCAATCAGTTACAGGAACTATTGGATAAGGGTTTCATACGCCCAAGCTTTTCACCTTGGGGAGCTCCAGTACTGTTTGTAAAGAAGAAAGATGGTTCGTTCAGAATGTGTATTGACTACAGGGAGCTGAACAAGCTGACAGTCAAGAATCGGTACCCCTTACCGAGGATTGACGACTTATTTGACCAGTTGCAGGGATCCAGTTATTATTCGAAGATAGATCTACGGTCAGGATACCACCAACTTAGGGTCCATGAGGAAGACGCGCCAAAGACAGCCTTCCGAACCAGATATGGCCATTATGAGTTCTTAGTGATGCCTTTCGGGCTAACTAATGCGCCGGCTATATTCATGGATCTGATGAACCGTGTGTGCAAACCATACTTGGACAAGTTTGTGATTGTGTTTATAGATGATATTTTGATTTACTCTCGAACCAAGGCCGAGCATGAGCAACACCTGAGAATGATTTTAGAATTGTTAAGGAAAGAAAAGTTGTATGCGAAGTTTTCCAAGTGCGAATTTTGGCTTAGAGAAGTTCACTTCCTCGGTCACGTTGTAAACGAGAAAGGAATTCACGTTGATCCTTCCAAAGTCAAGGCCATCGAAAACTGGGAAGCGCCAAAAACCCCAACTGAGGTGAGGCAATTCCTTGGACTAGCTGGCTACTATCGACGCTTCATTGAGAACTTCTCCAAGATAGCTCTACCTCTGACCGCGCTAACTCAGAAAGACAGGATGTTTGTTTGGGGCGAAAACCAGGAAGCAGCGTTTCAAATGTTGAAACAGAAGTTATGTAGTGCGCCAATCTTATCCCTGCCCGAGGGGACAGATGACATCGTTGTTTACTGCGACGCTTCACATCAAGGACTCGGATGTGTCCTTATGCAGCGAGACAAAGTTATAGCGTATGCCTCGCGCCAACTTAAGACCAATGAGAAGAACTACACAACGCATGATTTAGAACTTGGAGCTGTTGTCTTCGCGCTAAAGATTTGGCGCCATTACCTCTACGGTACGAAATGTGTAATCTTTACGGATCATAAGAGCCTCCAACATATATTCGATCAGAAGGAATTAAACATGAGGCAACGAAGATGGGTTGAATTGTTGAATGATTATGATTGCGAGATCAAGTATCATCCGGGGAAAGCGAATGTGGTAGCAGACGCGCTAAGCAGAAAGGAGCGAATAAAAACGCTACGAGTCAAGGCTCTAAGGTTGACCATTCACGCAGATCTCTCTACCCGCATCCGAGACGCTCAGCAAGAAGCCTTGAAACCAGAGTTTGTTAAAAACGAATGCCTTGGGGGTATGATTAAGAATTTGGAACTTAAAGGGAACAACACTCGATATTTTGCCAACCGCATATGGGTCCCTCTCAAGGGAGGATTGCGCGAGCAGGTATTAAACGAAGCTCACAAGACGCGGTATTCCGTACATCCTGGCGCAGACAAGATGTACCAAGATGTTAAAACGCTGTATTGGTGGCCCAATCTTAAAGGCGCCATCGCGATGTATGTCAGTAAGTGCCTGACGTGTTCAAAAGTAAAGGCTGAATACCAGAAACCATCGGGGTTGCTTCAACAGCCAGAAATTCCCATGTGGAAGTGGGAACAAATCTCTATGGACTTCATCACCAAACTGCCAAGGACACCTGGGGGTTATGACACAATATGGGTTATTGTGGATCGGTTAACTAAGTCAGCACACTTCCTGCCGATTAAAGAAACTGATAAAATGGAAAAGCTAGCCCGACTATATATTCGAGAAGTAGTTTCAAAACATGGAGTCCCAGTGTCCATCATTTCTGATCGAGATAGTCGGTTTACATCAAGGTTTTGGAGATCGTTACAAGGAGCTCTAGGTACTCGCCTTGATATGAGTACAGCTTATCATCCTCAAACGGATGGGCAAAGCGAGCGAACAATCCAGACATTGGAAGATATGCTGCGCGCGTGCGCGATCGATTTTGGAGGTAGTTGGGATACCCACCTCCCGTTGGTTGAATTTTCTTACAATAACAGTTATCACACAAGCATTAAGGCTGCGCCGTTCGAAGCTTTATATGGGCGCAAGTGTAGATCCCCACTGTGTTGGGTTGAAGTGGGCGACAAGCAAATGACTGGTCCAGAAGTGATCCAAGAAACAACAGACAAGATTTTTCAGATAAGGGATCGCCTTAAGGCAGCACGCGACAGACAGAAAAGTTATGCTGATATGAGAAGGAAACCGTTGGAGTTTCAAGTAGGGGATAAAGTACTTTTGAAAGTCTCTCCATGGAAGGGAGTCCCCCGTTTCGGTAAGCGAGGAAAGCTAAATCCGCGCTACATTGGACCTTTTGAGATCCTGGAGAGGATCGGTCCAGTTGCTTATAAACTCCGTCTACCCGCCGAACTCAGTGGAGTTCATGATACGTTTCATGTATCCAACCTCAAGAAATGTTTATCTGACGAAACGTTGATTTTACCGGTGGAAGAAATTCATATTGACAAACAGCTGCACTTCGTAGAAGAGCCTATAGCAGTAACCGATTGGAAAGAACAAAGGTTGCGCAGAAGCAGAATCAAGTTGGTAAAAGTTCAATGGAACTCAAGGCGTGGGCCTGAATTCACTTGGGAAAGAGAAGATCAGATGCGCATAAAATACCCACACCTCTTTCAGAATATGGCTTCTGCCAGCAACGTCTCCTAAATTTCGGGACGAAATTCGTTTAACGAGGGGAGAATGTGACACCCGGTAAATTCCCAACCCCTTAAACTAAGTAATCAACCTAATAATTAGGTGATTGTAAATATTATGCGCGCCATGTTAGTCAGCGCGTGCATTTGTTATGTGCGCCCTGCGCGAGCGCGCTATGTTAAGAATCAGCGCGGGCACATTATGTGCGCCCGGCGCGAGAATATGTTAGAATCAGCGCGGACATTTATGTTTGCCCTGCGCGAGCGCGCCATGTTAGTCAGCGCGTGCATGTGTTATGTGCGCCCTGCGCGAGCGCACCATGTTAAGAACCAGCGTGAGCATATGTTATATGCGCCATGCGTGAACGTTTTGGCCTTATGTTTTCATGTAACTTAAACGATATGTTGTCTATGGGTTGACCATCCCGCATGATGCTAAGGCGGGTGCATCCTACATCGTTTATGCGCGTGCGGAAGGGAACTAACCTACCCGCATGGCGGGAACGTTGAGAGCTAGTTTGTCTGAAGCTCCAGGATGGAATTGACTTCAACATGACTGATCACTATGTTGAAATACCAAAACCACCTGGAGAATCTACAAATGAAACTCAAATGTCCCTAACTGCGAGAAGGTTACGCACCTACCCGCAGCAAAGAAATGTTCTACACGCAGGAAGCTATGCGCACCAAGTTATACGCGCAGAACACTTAGTCAAAATAATCAGATTTAAGGAAATTGTCCCCGCCCAAAAGAGGGCGGTTGCGTGTTTCAGAAAACTTCTACTTTTTACTGTACACTGTCTAAAGCACTGAAAAAGCAAACTGTAAAAGTCAACTGCCAGCCACCCACTCTCACCAACCACAGCCCTGCATGTCCTGTCCATATCAAATCAGAATCTTTAATCTACTTTTCTACTCTTTTTAATAAATAATAATAATTTCCATACTTTATCATCATTTCAAAAGATTACAATTCCCTAAAGCAAGGGATTATGTTCCCTTGAGTTTGCCTATAAATTTGTAGCCTAAATTATCACCCAAAACACACTTCAAAGAACTACAAACTTGCACTAATCTTTTCCCAAGCATCCGTTGTTTCCAGCTCCGATCCTGTTACTAGGTAAGCCGAGATTATAACCTTGAGATCTACTTTCCAACCCTTATATCTTGATCTTAATATATATATTTGTT